>NC_034174.2:64736519-64869990 GCF_002021735.2 Oncorhynchus kisutch
CAGTGTAAACTAGAACCAATTAGCAGCATGTCATTTCACTGATTTGTTCCACAACATCCAGTTTCATCACACCCTCCATCAGCGGAGGGAAGACAGCAGAGCAGCAATCACACACTCAAACCATCCATGTAATTATCTAATCATCTGCTCCAGCATCCGCCTGTTTGTCCGTATAGGTCCTGCATGTGTGTGTGTGTGAGAGAGAGAGGGAACATGCGATACACATGCGCAAGTCTGGCTGTGATACATGTATATACATTAATGCCCAATATACCACAGTGCTGTCACAGTCAGACTTTCATGGCCACTCCCCCCCTCCCTCCCTCCCCTCCCACTCTGCCTGACCCTGTCCTCTAGTCAGCCGAGGGGACGATATGACAGCCTGCTGACAGGCCTGATGGGGCGCCCCTCCCCCCGCTGCTGCTCACACACGCACAGACATAGACATGGTCGCTCACACGGTCACACACACACACTCTCTCTCTCTCTCTCTCATACACACACACACACACTCACACACACACACACACACACACACACACACACACACACACACACACACACACACACACACACACACACACCCACGCACACCCATGGCTCATCTCATCACCCTGAGCTGCTCCCACTGCGCAGGAGACCCTTCACCCTGCACAGACGCTTAGCCAGCTGACAACCTCACACACACAGTTGGACACACACACACACCCATATCCCTTTCTTCTTTGAGTAGAGAGAGAGAGAGAGAGAGAGAGAGAGGAAAAGGGAGGATGAAAGGGGTGGGAGAGAGAGAGAGAGAGGAAAAGGGAGGATGAAAGGGGTGAGAGAGAGAGAGAGAGAGAGAGAGAGAGAGAGAGAGAGAGGAAAAGGGAGGATGAAAGGGGTGGGAGAGAGAGAGAGAGAGGAAAAGGGAGGATGAAAGGGGTGAGAGAGAGAGAGAGAGAGAGAGAGAGAGAGAGAGAGGAAAAGGGAGGATGAAAGGGGTGAGAGAGAGAGAGAGAGGAAAAGGGAGGACGAATGGGGTGAGAGAGAGAGACCCCCATCTTAATTCACATAATGTAGATATTATCCAAGGTTTTACAAGTACTGAGAGATGTTTGACCTCTGGAGACATGGGGGACCTTGGATTCTCACAGAATAATGATCAGCAACAGAGCACTTCTCTATATTACCCCTATCTGTATCCACCAAAGTCTAACTCACTCCCATCTTCACATAGGCCTACTATGTGGTCACAGTGTTCATTCATAGGGGCTTGCTGATTGGATGCCAGCCCAGAGACAAGGAGGACGCTGGGCGATTGGGCGCCTCTGTGCCCCTGAGTGTCATTGGACATGTGTGTCCTGGCCCTCTGCCATTTCATTTTAAATGAGTGTGTTTGTGTCCCTCGCTTGTCGTAACTCAAACCACATGCCCACCGACATGTCCGCTCTACACAAACAACCCTGGCAATGCCAGTCGCTCACTGTGCCATCCTGGAATCATAATCGGTATTAGTAAGGGGGGGGGGGTAAATGAATCAAAAGACTCCCTCGTTTTCCTCTCGTTTCCTCTCTTGCATGATTCTGACAACGTTAGTCACGCAGCAGTGGCGTTGACGGGCTGAACGGCTGCCAAGAAACGAGGGTATGAAACCAGAAAGAAAAGCTAGCCTTTCTGAATGAAGAACAGGTTTTAAAGACTGTTGCTCTGTTTTGCGCTAACTGGCTGTTACGAACGCCTCTTGGAGGAGGGAACGCAACACCCTGCTACAACTCAACTCCCCGTGGAGTGAAAAAAGGAACGTGATTGTAGGTGCGGATGACAGAGGCAGAGAATATGACCGTTTACAGGGAATTTATTCTCCCTTCACACGGTAATGTGGGGAAAAGGGGCTGGACGGAACCAAAGCAAAGAAAGTTCAAGTTAAAGTTCCCCCTCTCCTACCTTACCTGCCTACACACTGGTTACCTATTCTTAGCACCACCTGGCGCTAACCAAAACACAGGGGGTGGTCCGCCCAGGTCTTAACTAGTGTGTATAGACAGAGTAAATACTACGGGTATATGTTTGCCCGCAGGCCTCTAGCCTAAACACTCCCAAGGGGCCTTCCCCTTCCCCCCTGGGAACAAATGAAACAGAATAATTCACCAAACTTAGTGAACAATTTGAATAAACCAAAAACACTAGGTACTATGGTATACACATACCGCTACAGGAGCGGCTACAAAACACTTTCAACATATTTACCAGACCAACAACCAACACAGGACACACAAAGAAGCTCTCTCCCCTGGGGAAGGAACACTGGCTTTTCAAGCTGCAGAAGGAGTTGGTGTTTGAAGATCCAGCTGTTTCCCCTGACAAGAAGGCGGGGTCAGAGCTCCACTCTGCAATGAGGCTGGCCAATCAGCTGCTTGGAATCCAGGAAACCATCCTGAAATACACACACATACAAACCCACAACACAGAAACTGGGGAACGTAACACTGGCTCCAAGTGATGGCTAACAACGTTGACTGGATTGCGTTGGTTTTGAGGGCAGTTCGTGTGATTAGCGCAACGGCGGCCATTTTGTCTCCGTCACACGTCTCCAGTTTCCTCCCCGGCAGGTGGTTACGGATGGGAAATATCGGAGACAGATAGCCATCTTAGGGCAAACAAAAGCTTGATTGAAGTCCTGCGGAGTGCAATAAGAAAGGATCACAGCTCTGTAGCCGACAGGAGCCTTTTCTCATTGCATCGTGGATGTGTCACATAATGATATTCATATTATGATATATGATATTCATCATTAACAGTTCAGGTTTGACTGATAATGCAGACAACATGAAATGGAATCAGAATATTATGCAGGATTGATTTGATTCCTAAATAATCTAGTTTGATTGAGGCCTGCCGCCGTCACACGCTGTCTGCTCTGCTTCCTGTAAATATCCCAGTATGTCTCCCAAATGGCACCCTATTCTCTTTTTAGTGCACTACTTTTGACCCGGACCCATAGGCCTCTGGTCAAAAGTAGTGCATAGTATGGTATCATGACACAAGGCGAGACCCAGATGCAGACAAAGGAGGCAGATGGTTGGAGTCTTACAATGTTTATTAATCCAAAAGGGGTAGGCAAGAGAATGGTCGTGGACAGGCAAAAGGTCAAAACCAGATCAGGAGTCCAGGAGGTACAGAATGGCAGAGTCCAGGAGGTACAGAGTGGCAGACAGGTCATGGTTAAGGCAGGCAGAATGGTCAGGCAGGCGGGTACAGAGTCCAGAACAGGCAAGGGTCAAAACCGGGAGGACTAGAAAAAGGTGAATAGCAAAGGCAGGAGTATGGGGAAAATGCTGGTTTACTTGGAAACATACAAGATGTACTGGCACAGAGAGACAGGAACCACAGGGATAAATACACTGGGGAAAATCAGCAACACCTGGAGGGGGTGGAGACAATCACAGGAACAGGTGAAACAGATCAGGGCGTGACATATGGGGTACAATTTGGGATGCACACCCTCTACTTCCTATGCCACTTACTTAGCGTCTGATGTGCTGCAATGTTTTTCACCTATCATTATAATTCCGAGGCAATACAACTCAAAGGGGAGGGGCATACACTTTCAAGGTGTCGTCTGAAGACAGTCAAAGGGGAGGGGCATACACTTTCAAGGTGTCGTCTGAAGACAGTCAAAGGGGAGGGGCATACACTTTCAAGGTGTCGTCTGAAGACAGTCAAAGGGGAGGGGCATACACTTTCAAGGTGTCGTCTGAAGACAGTCAAAGTGAAACGTTTTCCGCAATGTTTAGTTTTTTATTGCCTCAAAAGAACAGGTGCAGATGCTCAGTGACCCAGACCATAGCCATCACATCGTTTATACATCCTTCCTATTTTTACAATAAACTGACGTAGGCTACAATATTACATGGAGTTAGGAAGTACAGCTGTTCTCAAACCAGTCTGGAGGATAGAGTTCACCTTTAGACTCACAGCACAAAACAAACAGAAGTTCCACTCTACTGCACAGACGTATGACACACACGCACGCACTGTACACACACACACACTGCACACACACACTGTTGTTAGGTTCTAAATGAACCTAGTAAAACTCACGGATGATTAGTAAAGCTTAAACCAAGTTTATTCGCGCGTTGGGTCAATACAGCTGCATTAGACAAAAACATATTCACACAAGCATTGATATTTAACCCTTTCACAGGTACCATCACACGGGTGTGATTGTTCTACAGTGGTCCCTGAAGCGTATGATCACACCCGTGTTACTAGGATGCTAATTTAGAAAGATGATTTAGAACGGCCTGTTTCGAATGACGCAACCATCAGCATTTGAGCTGGTCACACTTTTTCCAGAAACTATTTACACAAACACAGTCCTTACAAAGTTATGTCCAGAATGTGAGCAGTTTATTTTTGGATGCAATATTCAGATATTCACAGAAGTATCTATTGCATAACACAATCATCCAAACCAGAAAAGTGTAGGCTACATTTGTCCTAGCAACACAATCGGTCATATTTTTATAACTCTCGGCTGACATAAACTACAATAGGAATTAGCTAATGACTGCCTTGCCTGGTTCACCAACTATTTTGCAGACAGAGTTCAGTGTGTCAAATCGGATGGCATGTTGTCCGGTCCTCTTGCAGTCTCTATGGGGGTGCCACAGGGTTCAATTCTCGGGCCGACTCTTTTCTCTGTATATATCAATGATGTTGCTCTTGCGCGGGCGATTCCCTGATCCACCTCTACGCAGACGACACCATTCTGTATACTTCTGGCCCTTCCTTGGACACTGTGCTATCTAACCTCCAAACAAGCTTCAATGCCATTCAACACTCCTTCCGTGGCCTCCAACTGCTCTTAAACGCTAGTAAAACCAAATGCATGCTTTTCAACCGTTCACTGCCTGCACCCGCATGCCCGACTAGCATCACACCCTGGATGGTTCCGACCTGGAATATGTGGACATCTATAAGTACCTAGGTGTCTGGCTAGACTGTAAAATCTCCTTCCAGACTCATATCAAACATCTCCAATCTAAAATCAAATATAGAGTCGGCTTTCTATTCCACAACAAAGCCTCCTTCACTCTTCCCAAACTTACCCTAGTAAAACTGACTATCCTACCGATCCTCGACTTCGGCGATGTCATCTACAAAATAGCTTCCAATACTCTACTCAGCAAACTGGATGCAGTTTATCACAGTGCCATTCGTTTTGTTACTAAAGCACCTTATACCACCCACCACTGCGACCTGTATGCTCTAGTCGGCTGGTCCTCGCTGCATATTCGTCGCCAGACCCACTGGCTCCAGGTCATCTGCAAGTCCATGCTAGGTAAAGCTACACCTTATCTCAGTTCACTTGTCACGATGGCAACACCCACCCGTAGCACGCGCTCCAGCAGCCTTTCCTTCCAGTTCTCTGCTGCCTGTGACTGGAACGAATTGCAAAAATCGCTGAAGTTGGAGACTTTTATGTCCCTCACCAACTTTAAACATCTGCTATCTGAGCAGCTAACTGATCGCTGCAGCTGTACATAGTCCATCGGTAAATAGCCCACCCAATTTACCTACCTCATCCCCATACTGTTTTTATTTATTTACTTTTCTGCTCTTTTGCACACCAGTATCTCTACCTGCACATGACCATCTGATCATTTATCACTCCAGTGTTGATCTGCTAAAATTGTAATTATTCGCCTACCTCCTCATGCCTTTTGCACACAATGTATATAGACTCTTTTTTTCTTTTTTTCTACTGTGTTATTGACTTGTTTATTGTTAACTCCATGTGTAACTCTGTGTTGTTGTCTGTTCACACTGCTATGCTTTATCTTGGCCAGGTCGCAGTTATAAATGAGAACTTGTTCTCAACTAGCCTACCTGGTTAAATAAAGGTGAAATAAAAAAATTAAAAATAAAATAGCAATTACTATGTATAATTAATCACATCACGAGTGAGCTCACCATTGATCTAAACGATAGAGTAAAACACTTTCTAGAAATCGAAAGTAATCCGACGATTAGTTTCAGCGCACCGCAATGCTTTCTTTCTGTTTATTGGTCTGTTTATACTATGCATGTTGAAGGGGTGTGTCGTCTACCATCGTTCACATCCCACCATTCACTTCCTGAAGTTCTCAAAAAATTTGTGAACCCTTACTCATCTCATTTTGTTATAGCATCTTTGGTCCGACAGACGATTACGTGAAACCCAGGATCCATTGTATGTCAACAAACATGGCTCCACACATAGCTGGAATTAGCTTAGCTCATCATAATCAGTACAACCTTCAAAAAAGTATTTTACACACATAATATGTGCCCATTACAATCTATGCAAGAATCGGAATGCATGATTTATCACCGGTACTTGAAAACATGAGAATAAAACAGTAAATATATAAATAATTACCGAATCAAAATATTTTCTGATAGTGATTTATTGATACAAATGGCACGTGCCAGCAGTCAATTACGTAACCTCTAAATCCCACTCTGACCCATTCAGTGTTGTTGTTTATGTATGTATCTAGAGAGCTAAGCTGTAGCATTAGCATTGTCTTCCAAAAGGAAACAACTCACAAATGCGGAAATTCTGGAGATTTCTTACAATTCTGACAATGAGTCAGTATGAAAGTCAGGAATCAGATTCTGACAGTGACAGTGAGGAGCTGCCCCCCAGCCATTGAGAACCCTATATCTGAGGACCACTTGTCCACATACAAAGTCCCCGGTCCCTTTGAAGATGCTGGTGGTGATGGAGGCAGACCGACAGTGGATGAAGTACAGGAGTTCTGTGGTAGATGGAAGGCTGCCAGCCATTTCACCCCTCCTGGCCCTGCTGTTTGCTTTGATGAGTCCCAGTCTGGAGTGCCCCCTTGCCATTTCCATCTGAGGCAGAGTGCTTCAAGTTGTAACTGACAGAGAGGCTGGTGGGAGACATAGTAGAGACCAATTGCTAAGCCTTGGAGCTACAGAAGAAGAGAGAGCCAGGATTGGGGTGGACAACCACAATTAGTGAAATGTATACCTTCCTGGTGACAGTCCTTCTCATGGGGATAGTAAATAATAACTCCCTATGAGAATACTGGAGCGCCGATCCTATGTTTGCATCTCTCTTCTTTGCCACCCTCTTTTCCCAAGATCGCTTCCTAGTTCTGCTGTGATAACTGCATTTCGTCAACAACGCTACTGCCATCCTAAACGACCCGTTATACAAAATAAGAAATGTTCTTACCAGCCTAACAATAGCATTTGGTTGAGTGTGACATACAAAGACCAATGCATTGATGAGCACGAGGGGCTCGGGGTGTCCTTGTCCGTGGTGATGACCATGCTGGCTCCTCACCTCAGCAAGGGACACACTTTGTACGTGGACAGCAGTCCCACACACTCTTCCAGCATCTGCTCTCCAACAACACAGGGGCTTGTGGCACGGTCAGGTCAAACAGGAAGGGGATGCCGGCATTCAGATGCAAGAAGATGCAGAGAGGGGAGGCGGAGTTCAAGGAGCACGGTCAACAGCTGGCAGTAAAGTGGCATGACAAACGAGACGTCCATGTCCTCTCCACTGTCCATACAGCAGCCATGTCAGCCACAGGGAAGGTGGACCACCTGACAGAAGAGAGAAAAATCAAACCAGACTACGTGCTTGATTATAACCTCACAATGTGGGCCGTGGATACGGTGGACATGATAAACAGCTTTGTGGAATGCACTCGGAAAACAACCAGGCGGTATAAAATATATTGTTCCATCTGATCAACGCAGCCCTCAATGGCCACATAGTTCAGGTGATGATGATTACTGAGCAAGGGAGTTTTTGTAATTGGACGTACAGTTCACATGCAAGTCACATACAGAAACTATTAACGTAATAAGGCACTTACTTTGATAGAAACGGATGGATTTGAACCAGGGTGTCTGTAGTGACGCCTATAGCACTGAGATGCTGTGCCTTAGACCGCTGGGGAGTCATAAGGCTTCAGAATACAACACATGCTAATACTTCTCTGAAGCAATTAGCATTGTTTTCCAGAGCTAATAAAAGAATGTAGCTAGCTACCTTAGCATTGAGTATAACACCATAAAGGTTATGAAACGAGTAACGTTACCTTGCGTGTCCGCGGTTATAAGGAATATACACAAAAACATTGTGCTACAGTAGAAACGACATAACATGACATGCAGAAACGATTTTAACTTAAATAAGGCACTTACTTTGATAGAAACATTTCCAAAGTTGTTATTGGTAACGAAAACAACTATGACTGCGATGCAGGTAACAGATGGAACATGTGAACTTGTGTGTGCAGGACGGGAGATGAGCTAATGTCTGCAGACTTGAACTGCACTAACAATTGGGAAGTGTTTGGGGAATTTTGTCCGGGTCAGAAAAATGAATTGGTCCGCATAAGTAAAAAATGACTACTTTTATGTGAATGAATGAGCCGGAACACACCTCAATTCAAACTGTTCTCAGAAAAAAAAAAAAATTGCTCGAAAATAATATGAAATTGACAAATTGAAAAACAGCCTATAATTAAAAACAGGCTGCGTGCCTTGGTTTGTGGGCAGCGCGGATTAAATGCACTGATGCGTAACAATCACATTCTGGAATGGAGAGAACATTCTAAGAGTTAGAGATATTTGGAATGCAAAGTTTATCTCTTTCTCCTATGCCGAGTCTCCTCCTCTATATCTGAACTGCCAACTGTTGCTAGACGGAACCTTAGTGATATATCTTCCTCACTTCATCTGACCTGACCTCTGCCCCATAGTGCTCGCTCCTCCCCAACTCACGGCGGTCGTGGTGACTGGTACCAGACTGTGTCTTTCCTTCTCCCATATGATCCCCGATTGGCTAACGACAACACATCCTGACAGAATGGAAACGTTTTATACTCCCCTCTCTCCCTCAGTGACACGAACAAGTATATTTTGTGATTTCACAAGTCAAGAAATCAGAACCCAACACTGTCACCACATGTACAAAAACACACAGCCTCCCCCCACACACCACACAGTGTGTTCGACAAAGTGTACCCCACTACATACAGACGCTCCTATTGGACTCAGTACCACCAGCCTTATGTAATGCATCATTAAAGCTTAAAGCTTATGCTCTTTCATGTGTTAATACTGTACAGTAAAAGCCTCCACTAGAGATTGTCTTCCATTAGGCTCATACTCTGACAAAATGTACATTTATTTGTATACATACAGTACATGCAGTACTGCAGGAGTGTTGTGTTTAACTGTCAGTACAGTAAAGAACAGTACTTTACTTTGTCTTTGCTTGTTATGTGAAATAGGCTACATGGGAGTGTGAGCGATGTGAAGGACAGAGAGAGTTGGGGGATATGTTGGTTGGATGGGGAGGGGGATTCTTGATGGGGGAAGGGCTCAATCCTGCCATTCAGAGCCGGACGGACGAGTGTGGGTGAAGAGGTGGAGGAGGGAGACAGTGGCAGCTCATCTTGTCTGCGGTGAAACCTCTTTCAGAAATCCCATCAAATTGCAGAGGCGCACGCACACACACACACACACACACACAGATGTCAGCCACACTTATCTCCTCTCACTCTCAAGGATGAGATTCAGACAGAGACTTACAGTATTAGACTCACATCCTCTCCTCTTTCTAACAAGAGCTCTCAGAACTATATTTACTGCATAACAGGGCCTGGAGATAGTAGGTTATAGACAACAGCATCCTGTTGTCCATACAAACTCCATACAAATGACCCTCTCATCCCAACACATGACATGTTGTACGGGCTGTGTTTGGCGTGAGAGGCTTGTTAAAGGCTTCTGTGTTTATAGTATATTCAACAGTGGTGTCCTTGAGTCTGTAGGGAAACAGATGAGCTAGCCAGAGGAACATGTTGTGTCTGTATCGTGTGTGTTTCGGTAATAAATGTGTGTGCGTGTGAGTGTGCTTGTGTGTGTGTGTGTGTGTGTGTGTGTGGTGTTTGCCGTCTGAGCTCCAAAACACACATGCATGGAGACACACTGTCTCTTTCTCTCCTGCATTATAGCGTTGGGATTGTTACTTCAAATGAGTGTGTGTTTTATTTGCTCGTATTACAGTATGCGGTCATTCATATCAACTTCCTTTTCCAAATGCACTTATTGTAAGTCCCTCGGGATAAGAGGGTCTGCTCAATCAAATCTAAAACATAAGCGTGTTCTGTAGAGAGAGGAAATTGACTGTAGCCCACCTCCACCACCATGTCCATTAGCCTTGTCTCCATCTGTCACGATAGGCCAACACACACACACACACACACACACACACACACACACACACACACACACACACACACACACACACACACACACACACACACACACACACACACACACACACACAACCCCTCAGATCTCTCACCCAGACCACTCACAGGTCAGCTGTCCAATAGGGACTTGGTCGGCACGGTAACGCCAAGGTTTTAGCCAATCGATGCGAAAGAAAATGGAGTCAAGTGACGGGAGTGAAAGCAGACACAGCGCTGTGGTCTCAGGGGTGATCTCTACTTCTTCATGTCTAGTAGGAGGAAATGGATACAGTGTAAATTGATGAGGGAAATACATGAGAAACCTAGGAGAATCCTTCCGCCCAGTGGGGTATAGCAGAAATCAGTGAAGGCAAGGGTTTTGGGTTGCGGTAGATTCCTTTTATTTTTAAATGGTAAGGAGTTTGGAATGTTGTGGGGGAATCAATGGTAGGATCACTGTACCGTGGAGAGAGCAATGTGTGTGAGAGACACACACACTGACACACAGAAGTAGACCGCACACACACACTGACACACAGAAGTAGACCGCACACACTCACACACTGACACACAGAAGTAGACCACACACACACACACACACACATCCTCTCTCTCACAGGCTCCAACTATCACTCTTCCTTAATAATGCAAAAACTAAACCACCCACTGGCAGGGAGTCTCTCTGCATCTCTCTGTCTCTGACACACACTCCTCTTTCGTCCTCTCCCTCGCTCCTCTCATCTCTGAAACGGACACATGTCTCCCCTGTCGGTGCCCCTTTGACCGTATGATGTGTAGATCTCCCTCTTTTTCTGATGCTGTTGCCCGCTCACTGTTCTGGCCATCTGCTACTCATACAGTTTGGATCACACTACTGAACGGTGCTTCACCCTCATGATCAACGCAGTGCTGTCGTTTGATCTAGCTGATTGATTGATGTTTCATTGTGTTTCTCTAAAGCTCGGGGGCTTGGAAGCAGGTTCAACGTTTCTCTCGTCATAGTACGATAATGAGTTGGTGGTTTATTCAAAGTGACTCACTGTGAATGCAGTACAGGACCGAAGGTGTTTTGACCTGACCAGGATCGACTTTTGACCCTACATTCCAGGGCACAGTGTTTCCTGGTCAGGGTCATGTGGTCAGTGACTCCTGGTCTGAAGTATACAACAGGTCCCCATGCAGGCATCTAGCAGCGCAGCAGGTAGACTTGTGGTTAAAGCTGGTGCCAATATCTGAGCTGACAAGGTAGAAAATCGGTCGATGTGCCCTTGAGCAAGCCACTTCACCCTAATTTTCTCCAGGGGCGCCGTACTACTATGGCTGACCCTGTAAATCAACACTTTTCACTGCACCGATCCCGTGTATGTGACAATAACACATTTAAATCTCATAACCTTCTTCAGCCAACTGATCAATGGAAACCATAGTTAATGTAACCTCTGCTCTGTCTGTGTGCTGTGTGTTTGAAACACACGGTAGTTAATGTAACCTCTGCTCTGTCTGTGTGCTGTGTGTTTGAAACACACGGTAGTTAATGTAACCTCTGCTCTGTCTGTGTGCTGTGTGTTTGAAACACACGGTAGTTAATGTAACCTCTGCTCTGTCTGTGTGCTGTGTGTTTGAAACACACGGTAGTTAATGTAACCTCTGCTCTGTGTTTGAACCATACAGAAGTTAATGTAACCTCTGCTCTGTGTGTTTGAACCATACAGTAGTTAATGTAACCTCTGCTCTGTGTGTTTGAAACATACAGTAGTTAATATAACCTCTGCTCTGTGTGTTTGAAACATACAGTAGTTAATGTAACCTCTGCTCTGTGTGTTTGAAACATACAGTAGTTAATGTAACCTCTGCTCTGTGTGTTTGAACCATACAGTAGTTCATGTAACCTCTGCTCTGTGTTTGAACCATACAGTAGTTAATGTAACCTCTGCTCTGTGTGTTTGAACCATACAGTAGTTCATGTAACCTCTGCTCTGTATGTTTGAACCATACAGTAGTTAATGTAACCTCTGCTCTGTGTGTTTGAACCGTACAGTAGTTCATGTAACCTCTGCTCTGTGTGTTTGAACCGTACAGTAGTTAATGTAACCTCTGCTCTGTGTGTTTGAACCGTACAGTAGTTCATGTAACCTCTGCTCTGTATGTTTGAACCGTACAGTAGTTCATGTAACCCCTGGTCTGTGTATTTGAACCGTACAGTAGTTCATGTAACCTCTGCTCTGTGTTTCTGTCTCATAGATTTCTCGGGGTGCCCCCAGGCAGAGGGAGCTGCCCCTTGACAGGACCTCTGCCCTTTGACCTCATCTACACAGACTACCACGGCATGCAGCAGATGAAGCAGCACATGGGGCTTTCGCTCAAGAGACACAAGTATGTGTGTGTGTGTGTGTGTGTGTGTGTGTGTGTGTGTGTGTGTGTGTGTGTGTGTGTGTGTGTGTGTGTGTGTGTGTGTGTGTGTGTGTGTGTGTGTGTGTGTGTGTGTGCGTGGGTGCATGCGTGCATGTGTGTGTGTGCGTGCGTGTGCACGTACGTGCCAGTGTGTATAATATACATGTGTCAGTGTGTTATCATAGCTCAGGTTTACGGCCTGTGTTTATGAGTCCATAATGGCTGCTTATTAGATGCTACTGAAGTGTCTCTCTGCTCGTAACTCACACAGTTAGTTAATCCCCTATAGGTCAGTAAAACATCCCTCAGTCTCCGGCCAGACTGTCAGTCCTGTCTAATCCTATGATGGAAGGGGAGGGGGAGGCATCAATACAAAAGGACAGCACCACAGCAGTAACAATACACACTCTCTCCATCAATTGGGAATTACATGACAGGTCTTCCTTTTGAAGTCCACACAGGCATAAATGCATTCAGAGAAACACAAACACACACATAGACAACAAAAAGCACATACAGTTGAAGTCGGAAGTTTACATACACTTAAGTTGGAGTCATTAAAAATAGTTTTCAACCACTCCACAAATGTTTTGTTAACAAACTATAGTTTTGGAAAGTGAATGACACAAGTCATTTTTCCAACAATTGTTTACAGACAGATTATTACACTAAGTCACTGTATCACAATTCCAGTGGGTCAGAAGTTTACATACACTATGTTGACTGTGCTTTTAAACAGCTTGGAAAATGCCAGAAAATTATGCCATGGCTTTAGAAGCTTCTGATAGGCTAATTTACATCATTTGAATCAATTAGAGGTGCACCTGTGGATGTATTTCAAGGCCTACCTTCAAACACAGTGCCTCCCTGCTTGACATGAACCAGATACACACAGACATGTTCAGTGCCGTCTGTCTGACATACACCATTGGCAGATTGTTCTGCTCGGCAACAAATAGCACCAACTAGAACACATACAGCACAACGCTCATACCAGCTCATCTTCTATATACAGTATGCTCCAGCTCAGCTGTCAACAGCTTATTACTGCTGTTGTACTGGTTGGGGTCTGCGTCGAGGTTAACTATCGATCGTAGGGAGGCACTGAGAGAGTGAGATAGAGGGGAAGAAAGATAGAAGGGAGAGTGCAAATGGAAGAGTGGCAAGCCTCTTGACTCAAACTGACACCAGATAACAGCCGATGCCCACGCCATGTATTTTTTAAATCCAATTATGAATGAGGGATGAGAGAGTTTTGGTAGTCGTGCGTGTGTATGCATTTTTGTGTGTGTGTGCGCGTGTGTGTGTGTGTGCGTGTGCGTGAGCGCAAGAGCATGGTAAGTGAACCCTGAAATCCACCCAGCATCCTCTCTGGCTGTGTATGTGTGTGTGGATGTGTTTAATTATACTTGTGGGGACCAGAAGTCCCCACAGGAATAGTAAACAAACAAAAAGTTAGTCAAATAGGGGATTTAGGGTTACGGGATCTATGGGATTTAGGGTTAGAATTAGGTTCAGTGTTAGGAGCTAGTTTAGGGTTATGGTTAGGTTTTGGGGTTAAGTTTAGGGTCAGGCTTAAGGTTAGGGTTAAGCTATTTTGAATGGGGCTGACTTGTGTCCCCCCACAAGGTTAGTTGTACAAGATTGTGTGTGTGTGTGCCTGTGTATCACGTTGCAGGGAAGACCCAGATGCAGACAGTGTCGAAGTAACAAAAGTGTATTACTAGAACAGGGGGCAGGCAAAACGACAGGTCAAGGGCAGGCAGAGATCAGTAGTCCAGATCAGAGTCCAAAAGGTACAGAACAGGAGGCAGTCTCAGGGTCAAGGCAGGCACAGGTCAATCATCCAGTGTGGTGTGACAAGGTACAGAACGGCAGGCAGGCTCAGAGCAGGCAGAATGGTCAAAACCCGGAAAACTATAAAACAGGAACTAGAAACAGGCAGGAGCAAGGGGAAAACCGCTGGTAGACTTGACGAACAAAAAAAACTGGCAACAGACACAGAGAACACAGGCATAAATACACTGGGGATAATGGGGAAGATGAGCGACGCCTGGAGGGGGGTGGAGACCAGCACAAAGACAGGTGAAACAGATCATGGTGTGACAGTGTGTGTGTGTGCATGCCTGCCTGCCTGTGTGTGTGTTTGTGACCAAACAACTTTGTCCGACTGGTCGTAATAGTTTGCTGAGGTCAGCAGCTCTCCCAGACAGTGAGTGGCTGAATGGTTATGGAGCCGTGTTGATTTCTGCCTGGCCTACTCGGATGTGACTTTTAGTGTTGTGAGGCAAAGCGGCACACGTCAATCTCTCCCGATCAATCAAGGGTTTGCTGTGTATAAATCAACGTCCTTTATTTTGTACAGCGTGATTTGAGGTTTCGAAATGTAATGAATATCGTAGTCCTAAACATAGTCAGATGTAGCTATGGTAAACAACCTTTGGTGTTATTCTTTAATAAATCTCTCTGCAACACACAGGGAATAGACTATGAAATGTACGACCCATTCCCTACACGGTACATTACATGTATAAAGCTCAGTATTGATTTGTAAGAAGAACAAACTCCAACGCTTTCTTCCGCACGGTACATCATCATATACATCAAGGCTTTTATACTACAAACATGAATAACTTATCCGTCTAGTCCTCACCTTATTGGAGCCTCATACGCTTTAAAGGATGAAGTAGGCTTTAGACACGGACTTTTCTCCCCTACTTTAACCCCATATGTAGTAATTTACCCACAATCCCTAGAGGTTTTGTGGACAAGAATGAGATGCGAGCCTTTTATCAGCCCTATCAGCTGAAAGGCATATCATTAATCAAGTACAGAGCTCCTGGGCCCTTCAGTCTCTGTTTAATTACTTTAGTTTGATGTTGCTCCCGACGTCCAGATGCATTAATAATGCCTGGCCAGCCAATACGCTAGTTTCCTGGGGAGGGAGGGAGAGGTGTGTGTGTGTGCGTTCGGGGGAAGAAGAAGAGGAGGGGGGGTCAGTGATAGGAAGAGGGCAGAGGTCTGGTAAAGATGCTGAAAACTGATATTGTGCGGCTTTAAATCACACCTCCCAACTGATCATGGGGGATACACTATTAATCACTATGTACTCCTCAGCCTGAAGTCTCCCCACTTGGGCCAGCTAGCTTTTCGCGTGGCACCGTCTGGCAAGACGCTTAAGGAGGACAGTCAAGTGTGCTAGCAAGGCAGAGATCCTGAGTTTGTGCCAGGTATGGATCGAATCGGGAGGAAGTGGTACTCACTAAGCAAGCAGTGTGACGTCCTTTACATACGCATGGTGAATTTACTGCTCTGATAGAGCAGAGCTAGAAGAGGACTGCGAGGGTATACATACACGGGGAGGCGCACACACAGAAAATGTTACATAAGCAGACACACTTACTCAGAAACCCAGGCCATTTCTCACCATAAAATGGCGCCGGAGGAGATGGCCGCCGTTTTACGGAGATGGCCGCCGTTTTACGGAGATGGCCGCCGTTTTACGGTCTCCTAACCAATTGTGCTATTATGTGTTTTTTTCTCTCAATATTTGTACATTATTTCGTACATGTTTCTGCAACCGTATCTTACGAAAGAAAAGAGCTTCTGGATGTCAGGACAGCGATCACGATATTCTCCAACCACCCCACAGGGCAGACATCCCAATTATTTGCAAAAGGAAGCGACGCAGAGGACGAAGAGCTGGATGCCTCGTCCGGACCCGCAGAAGACAACTAGTAAAGCTGCCATTTACCGTAAATATTACTCGCCAATGTGCAATCATTGGACAATAAACTAGACGAGGTAAGATCACAAATATTCACTGCACCGGCAGGATAGAACAGCACACTCCGGTAAGACGAGGGGGGGGGGGCGGTCTGTGCGTATTTGTAAACAACAGCTGGTGCACGAAATCTAAGGAAGTCTCTAGTTGAGTATATTGTGATAAACTGCAGGCCACATTACTTGCCTAGAGAGTTCTCAGCTATACTTTTCATGGCTGTTTATTTACCACCACAGACAGATGCTGGCACTAAGACCGCACTCAGTCAGCTGTATAAGGAAATAAGCAAACAGGAAACCGCTCACTCAGAGGCGGCGCTCCTAGTGGCTGGAGACTTAAATCAGTTCTACCAAATCTCTATCAACATGTTAAATGTGAAGGGCCTCCCGGGTGACGCAGTGGTCGAGGGCATTGCAGTGCTAGCTGTGCCACCAGAGACTCTGGGTTCGCGCCCAGGCTCTGTCGCACAATTGGCGTAGCGTCATCCGGGTTAGGGAGGGTTTGGCCGGTAGGGATATCCTTGTCTCATCGCGCACCAGCGACTCCTGTGGCAGGCCAGGCGCAGTGCGCACTAACCAGGTCGCCAGGTGCACAGTGTTTTGTTTCCTCCAACACATTGGTGCGGCTGTCTTCCGGGTTGGATGCGCGCTGTGTTAAGAAGCCGTGGGGCTTGGTTGGGTTGTGTTTTGGAGGACGCATAGACGCATGGCTTTCGACCTTCATCTCCCCCGAGCGCATACGGGACTTGTAGCGATGAGAAAAGATAGTAACTAACAATTGGATACCACGAAATTGGGGAGAAAATGGGGTAAAATTTTAAATAAAATAAAACTTGTTAAATGTGCAACAAGAGGGGAAAAAATTCTAGATCACCTGTACTCCACACACAGAGATGCATACAAAGCTCTCCCTCGCCCTCCATTTGGTAAATCCGACCACAACTCTATCCTCCTGATTCCTGCTTACAAGCAAAAATTAAAGCAGGAAGCACCAGTGACTCTGTCTATAAAAAAATTTGTCAGATGAAGCAGATGCTAAACTACAGAACATGTTCCGGGATTCTTCCGATGACATTGAGGAATACACCACATCAGTCACTGGCTTTATCAATAAGGGCATTGAGGACGTCGTCCCCACAGTACGTATATACCCCAACCAGAAGCCATGGATTACAGGCAACATTCGCACTGAGCTAAAGGGTAGAGCTGCCGCTTTCAAGGTGCGGGACTCTAACCCGGAAGCTTACAAGAAATCCCGCCATGCCCTGCGACGAAGCATCAAACAGGCAGAGCGTCAATACAGGGCTAAGATTGAATCATACTACACCGTCTCCGACACTCGTCGGATGTGGCAGGGCTTGCAAACTGTTACAGACTACAAAGGGAAGCACAACCACGAGCTGCCCAGTGACACGAGCCTACCAGACGAGCTATATCACTTCTATGCTCGCTTCGAGGCAAGCAACACTGAGGCATGCATAGCATCAGCTGTTCCGGACGACTGTGTGATCACGCTCTGCATAGCCGACATGAGTAAGACCATTAAACAGGTCAACATACACAAGGCTGCGGGGACAGGCGGATTACCAGGACGTGTGCTCCGGGCATGTGCTGACCAGCTGGCAGGTGTCTTCACTGACATTTTCAACATGTCCCTGATTGAGTCTGTAATACCAACATGCTTCAAGCAGACCACCATAGTCCCTGTGCCCAAGAACACAAAGGCAACCTGCCTAAATGACTACAGACCCGTAGCACTCACGTCCGTAGCCATGAAGTGCTTTGAAAGGCTGGTAATGGCTCACATCAACACCATTATCCCAGAAACCCTAGACCCACTCCAATTTGCATACCGCCCAAACAGATCCACAGATGATGCAATCTCTATTGCACTCCACACTGCCCTTTCCCACCTGGACAAAAGGAACACCTATGTGAGAATGCTGTTCATTGACTACAGCTCAGCTTTCAACACCATAGTACCCTCAATGCTCATCACCAAGCTAAGGATCCTGGGACTAAACACCTCCCTCTGCAACTGGATCCTGGACTTCCTGACATGCTGCCCAGGTGGTGAGGGTAGGTAGCAACACATCTGCCACGCTGATCCTCAACACTGGAGCTCCCCAGGGGTGCGTGCTCAGACCCCTCCTCTACTCCCTGTTCACCCACGACTGCATGGCCAAACACAACTCCAACACCATCATTAAGTTTGCTGATGACACAACAGTGGTAGGCCTGATCACCGACAACAACAAGACAGCCTATAGGGAGAAAGTCTGAGACCTGGCTGGGTGGTGCCAGAATAACAACCTATCCCTCAACATAACCAAGACTAAGGAGATGATTGTGGACTACAGGAAAAGGAGCACCGAGCACGTCCCCATTCTCATTGACGGGGTTGTAGTGGAGCAGGTTGAGAGCATCAAATTCCTTGGTGTCCACATCAACAACAACCTAGATTGGTCCAAAAACACCAAGACAGTCGTGAAGAGGGCACGACAAAGCCTATTCCCCCTCAGGAATCTAAAAAGATTTGCCATGGGTCCTGAGATCCTCAAAAGGTTCTACAGCTGCAACATCGAGAGCATCCTGACCAGTTGCATCACTGCCTGGTACGGCAATTGCTCGGCCTCTGACCGCAAGGCACTTCAGAGGGTAGTGCCTACATCACTGGGGCAAAGCTGCCTGCCATCCACCGCCTCTACCCCAGGCGGTGTCAGAGGAAGGCCCTAAAAATTGTCAGCGAACACAGCCACCACAGCCACCCCAGTCATAGACTGTTCTCTCTACTACCACATGGCAAGCAGTACAGGAGTGCCAAGTCTAGGACAAAAAGTCTTCACAACAGTTTATACCCCCAAGCCATAAGACTCCTGAACAGGTAACCAAATGGTTAACCGGACTATTTGCATTGTGTTCCCCCCCAACCCCTCTTTTACGCTGATGGTACTCTCTGTTTATCTTATATGCATAGTCGCTTTAACTATACATTCATGTACACACTACCTCAATTGGGCCGACCAACCAGTGCTCCCGCACATTGGCTAACCGGGCTATCTGCATTGTGTCCCACCACCCGCCAACCCCTCTTTTTACGCTTCTGCTACTCTGTTCATCATATATGCATAGTCACTTTATCGATACCTACATGTACATACTACCTCAATAAGCCTGACTAACAGGTGTCTGTATATAGCCTTGCTACTGTTATTTTGTATTTTTACTGTTGTTTTATTTCTTTACTTACCTTCACACACACACACACACACACACACACACACACACACACACACACACACACACACACACACACACACACCTTTTTTTCCTGCACCATTGGTTAGAGCCTGTAAGTAAACATTTCACTGTAAGGTTTACACCTGTCGTATTCGGCGCACGTGACAAATAAACTTTGTTATGATTTGACCTCACAAACTTACTCACCTCATAAATGGCTCCTGGGAGCACTGATCACAGTATTTACAAGCCCCTGTTAATTTCCCCCCTTTTTGACCCAGATAGCATAATGTACACTGAGTGGACAAATCATTAGGAACACCTTTCATAATATTGAGTTGCACCCTCTTTTGCCCTCAGAACAGCCTCGATTCATTGGGGCATAGACTCCACAAGGTGTCTAAAGTATTCTGCAGGGATGCTGGACCATGTTGGCTCCAATGCTTCTCAAATTTGTGTCAAGATGTCTGGATGTACTTTGGGTGGTGGACCATTCTTGATAAACACGTTGCAGTTCTTGACACACTCAAACCGGTGCGCCTGGCACCTACTACCATACCCCGTTCAAAGGCATTTAAATAATTGGTCTTGCCCATTCACTTTCTGGATGGCACACATACACAATCCATGCCTCAATTGTCTCAAGGCTTAAAAAGTATTCTTTAACCTGTCTCCTCCCCTTTACACTGATTGAAGGGGATTTAACAAGTGACATCAATAAGGGATAATAGCTTTCACCTGGATCCACCTGGTCAGTCTACTGCAGGGGTTCTTACACTTTTTCAGCCTGGGACCCAAATTAGAAATGTTGTGTTTTCCTGGGACCCAAGCTTAGGAAAATATGCAACTATACGTAAATATTCGGTACATTTCATTGCCTTTATGCATAAATAAATGTAATATAGACAAACAAATAACAATGAAATCCCCATAAATATCTTTTCATGTTTTTCCCCCCATTAAAACCCCATTATATCTGTTTAGGTTGGAACTGTTGCTGTTAAAATACAATAAATACATTCATTCTGAACTCGAATAAACAGAGTGGTCACATCACACAGATGCTTAAATAACAGAACACACACACACACACACACACACGCAACCCTAAGTAACAGTACAGATGAAAAATGATCAGGCCTACTGTACATTACTGTAGAAATTAGTGTTGAAAGAAAGTCCAGGTTGGAACTGTTTCTGTTAAAATACAATACATATTTTTATTCTGAACTGGAATAAAGTGATTGATCACAGATGTAGCCCAGAAAACACACACAAACACACAGTACTAATGAGAGGTTGTTTTCAACAAGCATGTCTATTCTGGATTCAGTTTTTCACAGTGCAACACTGAGGTCATGCTCAGCATTGACACTGTTTCTGTACTTGAGAACCCTGACTCACATAGGTATGTGGTGACAAACTGGATCAGAACATCTTCTGCTTTCTCAATCAGGCAGGAGACCACTTCCTGCTGTAGATGAACAACCCAGAACTGTATGAGTGTTTGACTCGAAAAGCATCTTGTTTCAATCAGTTTATTCCAGTTAAGAATAACAATTATTATTGTATTTTAACAGCAACAGTTCCAACCTAGACTAGTTTTCAACAATAGTTTCTACAGTAAGATGTACAGTAGTCCTGATAATGTTTCATCTTCATCTGTACTGTTAATTAGTGTTGCACTATCAGTAGCTAGCCTGCTTTGGGGAATGTTAGCTATTAGCTGTGTACAAGGCCAGGGGATTGTTTGAAAGAGAAACTCACATCCACTACTATGAGAGTTAACGTTAGTTAGTACTCCCTTATTACTGCGTATCGCCTGTTATAAAATGACAACAATGCCTTGCTAGCTGACTTCCACTGTCGAAGCACTGTTTCCTGCAGCATTCTGCCTGTTCTGAAATAACTCCCTGGGTTTACAGTCTTGTTGTGGATGTTTGGTCAGGACGTGTCGTTTTATTAATTTGTTCGTGATGCGAGTCTCATTACTGAGCACTTCCCCACACAAAACATGTGGGCGCTCCTCGTTATTTCTCAAAGTTTGTGTGAAAGACACAAAGTCATCACTGTATTTGCGTTTCATGACGATTGAGCTCAGTCAGAACTTGTGGCTGGCATGAATCCATTTTATGACAGCTGTGAGTTGATGGTGAGTGGGAATAACAAGCGCTGCAGCGTGTGGGTCACAGAGTTATCTTCAAGACAACTGCAGAAAACGATCCGGTAAACCTGCAAAGCACACGGGCATCTCCCTCTACCTATCCCACTGGCGCAGCTGCCAAGCTGAGAGAGCACTGAACCGAGAGCGCAGTTGCCCAAATAAATTCCAGTAATTAATGAAATAATTATACATTTACGTCGCGACCCACGTCACGACCCATACTTTAAGAAACACTGGTCTACTATATGTCATGGAAAGAACAGGTGTTCCTAATGTTTTGTATACTCAGTGTATTAGAAACGGAATATTTGTCTATATCAGTGGTTTGTGATGTAGAACACATATTTGTCTGTGTCAGTGGTTTGTGATGTAGGACACATTTGGCTACATCAGTGGTTTGTGATGTAGAACACATATTTTCTATATCAGTGGTGTCACGATCGTCATAGTGAGTAGACCGAGGCGCAGCGTGAATAGAGTTCCACATAATTTTAATATACTGAAACTCACCAAAAACAAAACAATAAATCACAAACGAAACGTGAAGCTACTGTTGTGCACTCAGGCAACTAAATGTAGAGAAGATCCCGCAAATAACAACTGAGGAAATGGCTACCTAAATATGATCCCCAATCAGAGACAACGATAAACAGCTGCCTCTGATTGGGAACCATATCAGGCGACCATAGACATACATTTCATCTAGATGACCCACCCAAGTCACTATCACGCCCCAACCAACACAGAGAATAAACAGCTTACTATGGTCAGGGCGTGACAAGTGGTTTGTGATGTAGAACACATATTTATCTATATCAGTGGTTTGTGATGTAGAACACATATTTATCTATATCAGTGGTTAGTGATGTAGAACACATGTATCTATATCAGTGGTTTGTGATGTAGAACACATGTATCTATATCAGTGGTTTGTGATGTAGGACACATGTATCTATATCAGTGGTTTGTGATGTAGAACACGTATTTATCTATGTCAGTGGTTTGTGATGTAGAACACATATTTATCTATGTCAGTGGTTTGTGATGTAGAACACATTTTTATCTATGACAGTGGTTTGTGATGTAGAACACATGTTTATCTATATCAGTGGTTTGTGATGTAGAACACATGTATCTAGATCAGGGGTTTGTGATGTAGAACACAGATTTATCTATGTCAGTGGTTTAAACCTCAACGGGAACAGTAGTGGGTGACAGCCTCCTACCCTGTCGTTCCCTAGGGACCTTTTCCGCTACAAGCAGCAATTTAACCAAGATTAGTCCCCACTCTGATCCTCTGCTAGATATGCTACCAGATATTCCACCCAGTAACTCCAAAGCCATTTCCCTCCTTCTTTTCATCCCTTCATCCCTCCTTCCCTCCATCCCACCATCGCTTCACACCTCCAGGGTAATCTTATCTGTTGGCAGAAAATGATCCAGTTTTTGAGACGATAAGGGAGGGAGGGAGGGAGAGAGGGAGGGAGGGAGGGAGGGAGGGAGGGAGGGAGGGAGGGAGGGAGGGAGGGAGGGAGGGAGGGAGGGAGGGAGGGAGGGAGGGAGAACTGAAAGTTACATCTCTCATCAATGTTTCATGACACCGCTCTCTGTGAAAGCGGCCCCCTTGACTTACAGCTTCTCAAAGAAGCGTGGCACTTTTTAAGACGCTCCCGTGCAGATGAGATGTCGTCTTCAGACGCTCCCTTCAAGATATATCGCTGTCGATCTAATGCCCTGTGCTTATTCACAGTCTTTCGGTGAAAAACGTACCAAAGTGTCACAGAAATACCTGCATCACCTTGTGCAGTATGATAAAGATATTATGCCTAAAGTGAAATGTGTATCAATCATGTTCACAAGCTTGAAAATAGCCAATTAGCATCACAACAATGCCTTGAATACCCACACAGTAAACACACACTAGAATATAGGCCCAGCGATCCTTGCTGTCGTGTTGACACAATAACAAAACAGTAATACCGTCAGAACAACGTTGCAAGACAATACCCAGTGATTACATGGTGTAAGTCACTGCAGTGTTAAACAGGGCCCACGGTGCAGGCTGTTGTCTTAATGCAGTGAATATGATTTACTTTGAAATGGAGCCACCACTGCTGACAGGGACACTCTGCATACACTCTGTCAAGGGGGCCTTGGTGACCACTGGTCAGGAATACAGACGCGTTATGAGCTATACATGGAAATATAAGATTCTAACTTGCATTTGTTTCTGAAAAATATGTTATCAGTAGAGTGCAGCTCTGCTTTATGTGTTTACGTGAAAAACTGAAACGTATTCTAGCAGAACATTTCAGCCCTGTCTCAAACTGGGAGAACCCATGGGTCTATCCATCCACACGCGCACTCTGCTTGGTATTCCACGGTAACGGAATTACACTTTGACTCTGTCCCCCCCCCCCCCCCCCCCCACTTTAAGCCAAACAAAAACCATTGGTTTCAAATCTTAACAAACTATACAACTATACAGAAGGATTACTTTGAACAATTTCCACAGAAAATTAAACAAAAACTAATTGAGTGGTCAGAACTGTGCAGATTCAACCGTAACGGAATTGCAGTAAAATATCACTCAGGTTTTTATTAAGATTCAAAGATGTCAGCAGAAAAAAAGGGGGTGTCAGCTATGTCATGGTAACTTGAGTCAGCTATGTCATGGTAACTTGAGTCAGCTATGTCATGGTAACTTGAGTCAGCTATGTCATGGTAACTTGAGTCAGCTATGTCATGGTAACTTGAGTCAGCTATGTCATGGTAACTTGAGTCAGCTATGTCATGGTAACTTGAGTTTGAAAAAATCTATTTTTGTTATTGAAGTAAGTAATTAAAGTGGATTTACACACGGTAACAGAATTACGGTAACGGAATTACATCATGGGTCCCTAATCTGTACTACACAGAAATGCATAATTATGTATATGAATATCATTCTCTGTTTAGACATCACAGCACAGCAGAGCATAGTAGATTACAGTACAGTACAGCACAGCAAAGTAGAGTAGGGTAGAGTTCAGTACAGTGCAGTAGAATACAGTACAGTACAGTAGAGCAGAATATTGTTCAGTAGAGTAGAGTACAGAACAATATACTGTACTCTACTCTACTGTTCTATACTCTGCTTTTCTTTACTGTATTGTACTGTACTACTGTATTGAACAGTACTCTACTGTGCTCTACTCACTGTACTGTACTGTGCTAGCCAAACTTGTAAAACATATGTCTATGACAGGCTCAGATTTGGTCCAGTCCGATCCGTCCGTGGACATCAAATCCAGGGTGGCCTGACCAAATTTCATCTACTTTTCAACGTCCATGGACGTCCAGTGTAGGTTGGTGCTCAGTGGGTGAGGGTGCTGGTTAAACTAAATGGAGGGAGAGGTGGCTCGTGGGTAGGTTGTTTCAACACTCTTGGCTTGACCACCAGATGACAGAAAGACCAAGAAAGTTAACAGCTGAACATAACAGTATGCCAGTGGAAGGGAGAATAGTAGAAGGAAGACCCAACTGTAGTTTGTGACTATTATGATTTCCCATTGTAGCCAATTCAGTTGCAGTAATTCCATTATGTATTTTGGGGTAATAAACAAAATTCATATAGTTAAAATCACTATAACTAATTGGTGTATCTACCATTATGTGTTACTTCTGTGAACCTGCATTATCCTCCCTCCACATGAAGGAGAGAAATTAGAAAATGATCTTAAAGATATGTGGGTTGTTGGTAACGGTATTACCAAGGCACAAGGCAATATTTCTTAAACGTGCAGAAGGTAAACAATATCTCCAAAACGAAATATACGTCTTGATATCAGTTGGCAGGGGTATTTACGTCAACATGTTTGTTTTGACATACAGTACAAGTCAAACGCTAGGACACACCTACTCAATCAAGGGGTTTTCTTTATTTTTGGCTGTTTTCTACATTGTAGAATAATAGTGAAGACATCGAAACTATGAAATAACACAGTTGGAAGCTCAAACCAGATGGGATGGCGTATCTCTGCAGAATGTTGTGGTAGCCATGCTGGATAAGTGTGCCTTGAATTCTATATGACTCACTGGGAGTGTCACCAGCAAAGCACCCCCACACCATCACACCTCCTCCTCCATGCTTCACAGTGGGAACCACAAATGCGAAGATCATCCGTTCACCTACTCTGCATCTCACAAAGACACGGTGGTTGGAACCAAAAATATCAAATTTGGACTCAACAGACCAAAGGACAGATTTCCACCGGTCTAATGTCCATTGCTTGTGTTTCTTGGCCCAAGAAAGTATCTTCTTCTTATTGGTGTCCTGAAGTAGTGGTTTCTTTGCAGCAATTCAACCATGAAGGCCTGATTCACTCAGTCTCCTCTGAACTGTTGATGTTGAAATGTGTCTGTTACTTGAACTCTGTGAATCATTTATTTGGGCTGCAATCTGAGGTGCAGTTATTATAATGAACTTACCCTCTCCAGCAGAGCTAACTATGGGTCTTCCTTTCCTGTGGAGGTCCTCATGAGAGCCAGTTTCATCATAGCGCTTGATGGTTTTTGCGACTGCAATTGAAGAAACTTTGAAAGTTGTTGAAATGTTCCAGATTGACTGACCTTCATGTCCTAAAGTAATGATGGATTGTAATTTATCTTGGCTTATTTGAGCTGTTCTTACCATAATATGGATTTAGTCTTTTACCAAATAGGGCACTCTTCTGTATAACTCCCTACCTTGTCACAACACAACTGATTGGCTCAAACGCATTAAGAAGGAAAGAAATGCCACACGTTAACTTTTAACATGGCACACCTGTTAATTGAAATGCGTTCCAGGTGACTACCTCATGAATCTGGTTGAGAGAATGCCAAGAGTGTGCAAAGCTGTCATCAAGGCAAAGGGATGGCGACATTGAAGAATCTCAAATATAACATATATTTTGATTTGTTCCCTTTTTTTGGTTTCTACATGATTCCATATGTGTTTGTCACAGTTCCCCCTGGAACTTTCATTGTGCACACCTGGCCCCTATTCCCACTGATTGTATTCTAATATATGTGCCCTTTGATCACCATGGTGGTGTCTATTATTGTTACAATGTCCGTTGATGCGTGTGAGTACCTGTGCTGTGTGTTGTGGGCTTTCATACCCGTGTTTTTTTATTTCACCTTTATTTAACCAGGTAGGCTAGTTGAGAACAAGTTCTCATTTGCAACTGTGACCTGGCCAAGATAAAGCAAAGCAGTGTGAACAGACAACACAGAGTTACACATGGAGTAAACAATTAACAAGTCAATAACACAGTTGAAAAAAAGAGAGTCTATATACATTGTGTGCAAAAGGCATGAGGAGGTAGGCGAATAATTACAATTTAGCAGATTAACACTGGAGTGATAAATGATCAGATGGTCATGTACAGGTAGAGATATTGGTGTGCAAAAGAGCAGAGAAGTAAATAAATAAAAACAGTATGGGGATGAGGTAGGTAAAAATGGGTGGGCTATTTACCGATAGACTATGTACAGCTGCAGCGATCGGTTAGCTGCTCAGATAGCAGATGTTTGAAGTTGGTGAGGGAGATAAAAGTCTCCAACTTCAGCAATTTTTGCAATTCGTTCCAGTCACAGGCAGCAGAGAACTGTAACGAAAGGCGGCCAAATGAGGTGTTGGCTATAGGGACGATCAGTAAGATACACCTGCTGGAGCGCGTGCTATGGGTGGGTGTTGCCATCGTGACCAGTGAACTGAGATAAGGCGGAGCTTTACCTAGCATGGACTTGTAGATGACCTGGAGCCAGTGGGTCTGGCGACGAATATGTAGCGAGGCCCAGCCGACTAGAGCATACAGGTCGCAGTGGTGGGTGGTATAAGGTGCTTTAGTGACAAAACGGATGGCACTGTGATAAACTGCATCCAGTTTGCTGAGTAGAGTGTTGGAAGCTATTTTGTAGATGACATCGCCGAAGTCGAGGATCGGTAGGATAGTCAGTTTTACTAGGGTAAGTTTGGTGGCGTGAGTGAAGGAGGCTTTGTTGCGGAATAGAAAGCCGACTCTAGATTTGATTTTCGATTGGAGATGTTTGATATGAGTCTGGAAGGAGAGTTTACAGTCTAGCCAGACACCTAGGTACTTATAGATGTCCACATATTCAAGGTCGGAACCATCCAGGGTGGTAATGCTAGTCAGGCGCGCGGGTGCAGGCAGCGAACGGTTGAAAAGCATGCATTTGGTTTTACTAGCGTTTAAGAGCAGTTGGAGGCCACGGAAGGAGTGTTGTTGTGGATTGCGCAGGTTATTATGGGTTCCCTGTCTTAATCATCGTGTGCTTGTGTTATTTTTTCAAGGTACCCCTCGCTCTTTTGTTTGGATTTCAACCCTGTGTTTTGTGTACGCGTTTGTTTGGTCTTCGTCTCTGTGCCCTTACACTGCACGCCGTAATTTGGGGCGTAATAAAAAGCCCTATTACGCATTCCTGCGCCTGTCTCCCGAATCATTGTTACCAACGTGACAGTGTTATTTGATAGTTTTGATGTCTTCACTATTATTCTACAATGTAGAAAATAGTCGAAATAAAGAAAAACCCTTGATTGAGTAGGTGTGTGAAGTTTTGACTGCTACTGGATTTCTGATACCTTAAGACTTTTTCTGGTATGTTTTCTCAGAAATCTTTTACATCTGTTTCTCCATAAATAAAAGTCTTTACTTATGCCAAGTTTTTTACATGGAAAATGGTTGAAAAATGTATCTATGCCTTCATTTCCCAAAATGTAGACTCTTAGCTTTAATTTGACACCCAATTTGATATGCTCCTACGTACTTTACATGTTGGTGCGCGTGGGTTCTTTTCGATGGAAATGCCCTGGGCTCTCATAGGTCTTCAGCTCTTCTACTAATCGCCCCTGAGCTCAGTCAGTGGCAGCATTTAACACTCACTAGACTGGCAAAGCCCAGGCTAGAACATTTAGAGCTTTAGCGTATCGTATGTGTGTCGGGAATTGGTGAGTTTACCATGCTTCTTGATTCCAAGAGATAGTTTGCTGTTCACAACGCAAATAATTCACTTCCAAGTATACACTATTACCCGATTTCTCAGTATTCCCCATAGCCATTACTTTACCATGTTGCTTTTAGTTCAATTACCTGCCCTTACATTTCTGAGAGGGTGAACTGGGTTTTAATTCTGCTTATTTTACTTGGTTTTCCATTTCCACTCCCAAACAACACTTGGTAGCTTTTTCGAACAACAAAAATGATTGATGCTTCTCTCTTATCAACCGAGGCACAGCTATAGCTATTAACTTCTACTGAACAACTGTTCCATAGTGAGCTTTTGTCTCCATAGTGTTGATAGTCTGTTCAGGATTGTGTGTCTTTAAGACCGGTATTGATGGTATTTAACCTTCGTCTCTTTTTCTGTGTTCTCTCCTAACAGACACATAGACAGTGCTTGTCAAACAGACAGAGCTTCTTACACAGGCGTATGCACACAGATGCACACAGATGCACACACATGGACAGCGTACACAGCTTGTCAAACAGACACACACACACACTGCATATCGAACAGACAAATATACACACACTTTTTGAATGAGTGAATGACGTGCGGAACAGTGGATGAAAGGAAAGGCCGATTAACCAGCTCCACATCCGTCTTCTATCTCAGTCTCTCCACTTGTGATTACGGCCTTTGAGAAAACACAAAGGCTTTGGGGGAAAAAGAGCGGTGGTGATGCATTGTGGCCATTATTGAAATGATAAATGCGGTCTAAAAATCAATTGTGACATGTCATTTCTTTAATTATTTACATTCATACAAAACATTCATGTCAAAAACAAGCATTCAGAAGTCGGGCTTCGTCTGTTTCGACAAGTTCTATCAGTTTTCAGCATGTTCAGAAATGCACATGATGTTTAAGTTCATCTCAAATGTTATACCAGTACCCACTTTTGACAGGAAATGTAATTTGTGTAAATTGCTCTGTGGTGTCGTGTTAAAATGTGCTCCTCATTTCAGGTGCCACATCCGTGTGATTGACACCTTCGGGACAGAGCCGGCCTACAACCATGAGGACTACGCCACCCTGCACGGCTACAGGACCAACTGGGGCTACTGGAACCTCAACTCCAGACAGTACATGACCATGTTCCGTAAGTATACATCAATATGGATTGTCACTCATTAGTATTACAACACAATGGATGGTTGCAGAGACTATGATTAAAGGCCCAATCTGTAAGATTTCCTGGTCTCAGATTGTTGATTCAGTCTACCGCAGTATTGGACACAAACGTCGTCATTATACTATAGCGATTCCGGGGGAGGGGTGCCAGGGTCCAAGGCAAAGCACCCATGAAACTTTCAGCAGATGTTAGGTGTTTTGGGAAGAAAGCTACAGTTAGGACCTAAATAGAGCCATGTGCTTGTTGGGGGCTCAATTATTATTTGCTGTTGGAAAATGGCATATTATAAAGGTTAGTTCACTATTATTGGATGTCAAGTCCCATACTACTTATGGGAGAGTTAGGAAGGAGGAAGAGTTAGGAGGCCACAGTGATGGGAGAGTTGGGATGCCACAGTGATGGGAGAGTTGAGAGGCCACAGTGATGGGAGAGTTGAGAGGCCACAGTGATGGGAGAGTTGGGAGGCCACAGTGATGGGAGAGTTGGGAGGCCACAATGATGGGAGAGTTGGGAGGCCACAGTGATGGGAGAGTTGGGAGGCCACAGTGATGGGAGAGTTGGGAGGCCACAGTGATGGGAGACTTGGGAGGCCACAGTGATGGGAGAGTTGGGAGGCCACAGTGATGGGAGAGTTGGGAGGCCACAATGATGGGAGAGTTGGGAAGCCACAGTGATGGGAGAGTTGGGAGGCCACGGTGATGGGAGAGTTGGGAAGCCACAGTGATGGGAGAGTTGGGAGGCCACGGTGATGGGAGAGTTGGGAGGCCACAATGATGGGAGAGTTGGGAGGCCACAATGATGCGAGAGTTGGGAGGCCACAATGATGGGAGAGTTGGGAAGCCACAGTGATGGGAGAGTTGGGAGGCCACGGTGATGGGAGAGTTGGGAGGCCACAGTGATGGGAGAGTTGGGATGCCACAGTGGGACACAGTAGGATTCCACCATCAAAGAGACCGGGCCTTCACTATCTGACTGGCTCAGCTTTTCATAGCGTGTCATTGAGCTAACTGAGCACTTGACTTTACCCACCCTCTCCCACTCCATCCTCCACAGTACCACTTAGCATCGCTATATATTCTGCACCAGCAGTACAGAGGATCACTCATTTGCTGCTGAGAATTTTCCAGCAGCGATGGAAATGCAAACATGTAGTGTATTCAAGATTTTAAAAGGCTTCTAAAGTTTGTAATTTCCATTTAAAATGTCAGACTTGATTTAGTCTAATGAAAAATGTATCAACACCAACAAAAACAATGTCCATTAATTATAATCCACATAATATTTCACATTTCCTGTTGTTGCAGTTTTCCTTCTGTAACAAACTGGCTCAAATTAAGATCTGTACCTATCCACCTGGCTATAATGCACCCACAATACAAGCCAAAACACTCAACATTGTAATGCTATGGATACCTGCAGAATCCACCTAGGTTTAACACACCACTTAACATTGTAATGCCAGTACTTTAGCATACAGACAGCTTTTAGAATAGCCACACTTACAATACCTTTTTTGAATTAGCATATTAGAATCAGACTGAGGCACAGGCCATATCAATAACAGTAGCACCTCTTCACATTTCACTGAGGATATTGTTAAGCTCAAGTTCAAATGGTCTAAACCTGTCTGTTTACTGTCTCTTCTGCATCTGTCTCACTCTTATCCCCTGTCACTCTCCCTTCCCCTCACTCTGCCCTTTCCCTTCCTCCTCCCTCCCTCTCTCTCACTCTCCTCTCCTCAGCCCACACTCCGGACAACTCGTTTATGGGCTTTGTGTCTGAGGAGCTGAACGAAACGGAGAAGAGGAGCATCATGCAGAACAAGGTCAACAACATGGCTGTGGTTTACGGCAAGGAGGCCAGCATGTGGAAGGTAGGCAAAGCTCACACACACACACACACACACACACACACACACACACACACACACACACACACACACACACACACACACACACACACACACACACACACACACACACACACACACACACACAGTCCACTCACAGTGAAACATGGGTTCAAATAATATGTGTATCATTTCAAATACCTGAGCTGTACTTGATTTAGCTTGCCCGATAAAATGGGAAAGTCCCAAAAGTGCAAACCCCACCCACCAGGCAGGCTCAAACACTTAACGTACTTGAAAAATGTCCAATACCATTTCAACCCAGGTCTGGGTGCAGAGAGATAATTATCCCACTCACATAGAAAGTTACACGTAGTCGGGCAAAGTGCTAGGGGATCAAATCTTTTTAGATTTTTGTAGAATCATAAAAATCCCCTTCCCGAATAAAGCATATCTGATCTTTAATCTAGAGCTGCTTTATGTTATCCAGCTCGTACTCTAAATTACACCCTTAATATCCCGGTGCTCTTAGAATGAATACTTAGGCATTTAGATTGATATGGACTTGACGTTTAAAAACATATAGATGAGCTGGTTAAAAAGCTACGATTTAAAGTTGGCTTTTTCTACAGGAACAGATTGTTCCTTTCTCTAAGCAGTAGAAAGTAGATTAATAAGTCAACCTTTTTACCAGTTTTTGATTATGATGATATTGTTTATCAAAGAGCAGCTGCTACTACTCTTAAACCTTTGGATGCCGTCTACAATAGTGCCCTTCGTTTTGTTACAGGTGACAGTTTTGATACTCATAACTGTATCCTGTATCAAAAGGTTGGCTAAAGACCCATAGATCTCCACATTACTCTCTTTTTCTTTCCAATGTCATACTTCATAAACGTTCATCTTATCTGATCTTGCCTAATCTGTTCACAGGATTGGTTAACTCTTTAGGTTCCTAGGGTCTCCACCGAGCTAGCTCAATCTGCTTTTAGTTTTTAAGGCACCGTCTTGCTGGAACAACATTCTAAAAATGTTTCATCTTGATGTTCTGGTGCCGTTCGGGCAATTTAAAGTATTTCACCTTTATTTAACCAGGTAGGCTAGTTAAGTTCTCATTTGCAACTGTCAATCTGTGATTTGTGATGTTTTATTTGTGCTTTGCATGACTGAGTTGTTGTATTTTAATGTGTGCATACAGTAAACAGCACATATTCTGAACAAAATATCAACACAACATGTAAAGTGTTGGTCCCATATATTATGAGCTGAAATAAAATATCCCAGAAATGTTCCATATGCACAAATGTTCCTAGCCGCATCCTCAGAGGATGCGCAGACCAGCTGGCTGGTGTGTTTACGGACATATTCAATCAATCCCTATCCCAGTCTGCTGTTCCCGCATGCTTTTAAGAAGGCCACAATTGTTCCTGTTCCCAAGAAAGCTAAGGTAACTGAGTAGCACTCACTTCCGTCATCACGAAGTGCTTTGAGAGACTAGTCAAGGATCATATCACCTCCACCCTACCTGACACCCTAGACTCACTCCAATTTGCTTACCGCCCCAATAGGTCTACAGATGACGAAATCGCAATCACACTGCACACTGCCCTAACCCATCTGGACAAGAGGAATACCTATGTAAGAATGCTGTTCATCGACTACAGCTCAGCATTCAACACCAAACTCCAAACTCTTCATTAAGCTCGAGGCACTGGGTCTCGACCCCGCCCTGTGCAACTGGGTCCTGGACTTTCTGGCGGGACGCCCCCAGGTGGTGAGGGTAGGAAACAATATCTCCACCCCGCTGATCCTCAGCACTGGGGCCCCACAAGGGTGCGTTCTCAGCCCTCTACAGTACTCCCTGTTCACCCATGACTGCGTGGCCATGCATGCCTCCAACTCAATCATCAAGTTTGCAGACGACACTACAGTGGTAGGCTTGATTACCAACAACGACGAGATAGCCTACAGGGAGGAGGTGAGGGCCCTCGGAGTGTGGTGTCAGGAAAATAACCTCACATTCAATGTCAACAAAACAAAGGAGATGATCGTGGACTTCAGGAAACAGCAGAGGGAGCACCCCCCCTAGCCACATCGTCAGGACAGTAGTGGAGAAGGTGGAAAACTTTTAGTTCCTCGGCGTACACATCACGGACAAACTGAAATGGTCCACCCACACAGACCGCGTGGTGAAGAAGGCGCAATAGCGTTTTTGTTTTTGGCTTGCCACCAAAAACACTCACAAACTTTTACAGATGCACAATCGAGAGCATCCTGTCGGGCTGTATCACCACCTGGTACGGCAACTGCTCTGCCCACAACCGTAAGGCTCTCCAGAGGGTAGTGAGGTCTGCACAACGCATCACGGGGGGAAAATACCTGCCCTCCAGGACACCTACACCACCCGATGTCACAGGAAGGCCATAAAGATCATCAAGGACAAAAACCACCCGAGCAACTGCATGTTCACTCAGCTATCATCCAGAAGACGAGGTCAGGTACAGGTGCATCAAAGCTGGGACTGAGAGACTGAAAAACAGCTTCAATCTCCAGGCCATCAGACTGCTAAACAGCCATCACTAATATTGAGTGGCTGCTGCCAACATACTGACTCAAATCTCTAGCCACTTAATAATTAAGAATTGGATGTAATAAATGTATCACTAGTCACTTAAAAAAATGACACTTTATATAATGTTTAAATACCCCACATTACTCATCTCATATGTATATACTGTACTCTACACAATCTACTGCATCTTGCCTATGCCGTTCGGCCATCGCTCATCCATATATTTATATGTACATATTCTTATCCATTCCTTTACACTTGTAGTTGTTGGGAAATTAGTTGTAAGGTAGTTGTTGGGAAATTGTTAGATTACTTGTGAGATATTACTGCATGGACGGGAACTAGAAGCACAAGCACTTCGCTACACTCGCATTAACATCTGCTAACCATGTGTACGTGATCAATCAAATTTGATTTGATTTGAAGAAGAAAAAAAGCTTATTGCTCTCACATGTTGTGCACAAATTTGTTTACATCCCCGTTAGTGAGCATTTCTCCTTTGCCAAGATTATCCATTCACCTGACAGGTGTGTCACTCTTGGCATTCTCTCAACCAGCTTCACCTGGAATGCTTTTCCAACAGTCTTGAAGGAGTTCCCACATATGTTGAGTACTTGTTGGCTGCTTTTCCTTCACTCTGCGGTCCAACTCAACCCAAACCATCTCAATTTGGTTGAGGTCAGGTGATTGTGGAGGCCAGGTCATCTGATGCAGCACTCCATCACTCTCCATCTTGGTCAAATAGCCCTTACACAGCCTGGAGGTGTGTTGGGTCATTGTCCTGTTGAAAACAAATGATAGTCCCACTAAGAGCAAACCAGATGGGATTGCGTATCACTGCAGAATGCTGTGATAGCCATGCTGGTTAAGTGTGTCTTGAATTCTAAATGTATCACAGACAGTGTCACCATCAAAGCACCTCCAAACCATCACACCTCCTCCTCCATGCTTCACGGTGGGAACCACACATATGGAGATCATCCATTCACCTTCTCTGCATCTCACAAATACATAACAGTTGAAACCAAAAATCTCAAATTTGGACCAACGGACAGACTTCCACAAGTCTAATGTCCATTACTTGTGTTTCTTGGCCCAAGTATGTCTCTTCTTCTTATTGGTGTCCTTAAGTAGTGGTTTCTTTGCAGCAACTCAACCATGAAGGCCTGATGGGTCTGTCAGCATGACAATAATCCCAAACACACCGCCCGGGCAACAAAGGAGTTGCTTCGCAAGAAGCATTTCAAGGACCTGGTGTGGCCTAGCCAGTCTCCAGATCTCAACCCCATAGAAAATCTTTGGAGGGAGTTGAAAGTCCGTGTTGCCCAGCAACAGCCCCAAAACAAAACATTTGACCTCTGTCATTGCCAACAAAGGGTATATAACAAAGTATTGAGACAAACTTTTGTTATTGACCAAATACTTATTTTCCACCATAATTTGCAAATAAATTCATAAAAAATCCTACAATGTGATTTTCTTGATTTTTTTCTCTAATTTTGTCTGTCATAGTTGAAGTGTACCTATGATGAAAATTACAGGCCTCTCTCATCTTTAAGTGAGAGAACTTGCACAATTGGTGGCTGACTAAATACTTTTTTGCCCCACTGTACATTAAGTTGAAGTCAGAAGTTTACATTCACCTTAGTGAAATACAGTTAAACTCAGTTTTCACAATTCCTGACATTTAATCCTAGCAAAAATCCCTGTCTTAGGTCAGTTAGGATCACCACTGTCACGTTTGTCATATTGATGAGACCAAGGCGCTGCGTGATACGCATACATTCTTCCTTTTAACGAAGGAAAAACACTACACAAAACAAATGTGACGCTATATCACACGAGTGCTGACAGGCAACTACACATAGACAATAACCCAACAAAACCAAATGGAAAATGGCAACCTAAATAGGATCCCCAATCAGAGACAACGATAAACAGCTAAATTTGATTGGGAACCAATTCAGGCCACCATAGACCTACAATTACCTAGACAAATCCCAAAATCCCATAGATATACAAAATAACCTAGACAAGCCAAAAACTCACATACCTCGTCCCACTCTGACCTAACCAAAATAATGAAGAAAACACAGATATCTAAGGTCAGGGCGTGACAACCACTTTATTTTAAGAATGTGAAATGTATAGTAATAGTAGAGAGAATGATTTACTTCAGCTTTTATTCCTTTCATCACATTCCCAGTGGGTCAGAAGTTCACATACACTCAATTAGTACTTTGTAGCATTGCCTTTAAACTGTTTAACTTGGGTCAAATGTTTCGGGTAGCCTTCCACAAGCTTCCCACAATAAGTTGGGTGAATTTTGGCCCATTCATCCTGACAAAGCTGGTGTAACTGAGTCAGGTTTGTAGGCATTCTTGCTCGCACGCGCTTTTTCAGTTCTGCCCGCACATTTTCTATAGGATTGAGGTCAGGGCTTTGTGATGGCCACTCCAATACCTTGACTTTGTTGTCCTTAAACCATTTTGCCACAACTTTGGAAGTATGCTTGGGGTCATTGTCCAATGGGAAGACCGATATGCGAACAAGCTTGAACTTCCTGACTGAAGTTTTGAGATGATGCTTCACTATATCCACATACCTTTCCTCCCTCATGAAGCCATCTATTTTGTGTAGTCCCTCCTGCAGCAAAGCACCCCCACAACATGATGCTGCCACCCCCGTGCTTTACGGTTGGGATGGTGTTCTTCGGCTTGCAAGCCTCCCCCTTTTTCCTCCAAACATGACGATGTTTATAATTGCCAAACAGTTCTATTTTTGTTTCATCAGACCAGAGGACATTTCTCCAAAAAGTATGATCTTCGTCCCCATGTGCAGTTGCAAACTGTAGTCTGGCTTTTTTATGGCGGTTATGGAGCAGTGGCTTCTTCCTTGCTGAGCGGCCTTTCAGGTTATGTCGATATAGGACTCGTTTGTGGATATAGATACTTTTGTACCAGCATCGTCCAGCATCTTCACAAGGTCCTTTGCTGTTGTTCTGGGATTGATTTGCACTTTTCGCACCAAAGTACGTTCATCTCTAGGAGACAGAACACGTCTCCTTCCTGAGCGGTATGACAGCTGCGTGGTCCCATGGTGTTTATACTTGCGTACTATTGTTTGTACAGATGAATGTGGTACCTTCAGGCGTTTGGAAATTGCTCCCAAGGATGAACCAGACCTGTGGAGGTACACAATTTTTTTTCTAAGGTCTTGGCTGATTTCGTTTGATTTTCCCATGATGTCAAGCAAAGAGCCACTGAGTTTGAAGGTAGGCCTTGAAATACATCCACAGGTACACCTGCAATTGACTCAAATAATGTAGATGTCCTAACCGACTTGACAAAACTATAGTTGGTTAACAAGAAATTTGTGGAGTATCACGCCCTAACCTTAGAGATCCTTTAAATTCTCTATTTGGTAGGTCAGGGTGTGACTAAGGTGGGAAATCTATGTTTATATTTCTTTGTTGGCCTAGTATGGTTCCCAATCAGAGGCAGCTGTCTATCGTTGTCTCTGATTGGGGGTCATACTTAGGCAGCCCTTTTTCCACTTTCTGTTGTGGGATCTTGTCTTTGTGTGTTGCATGTGGTGCACTCCTAGCTTTACTTTCAGTGAGTTGTTTATTGGTGGAACATTTAAAATGAAAGAAAATGTACGCCTACCACGCGCACCTTGGTCTTCATTTAACAACGGACATTACATGGAGTGGTAGAAAAATGAGTTTTAATGACTCCAACCTAAGTGTATGTAAACTTCCGACTTCAAGTGTATGTGTGTGTGTATATTATATTGAGCAAAAATATAAACGCAACCATTTCAACGATTTTACTGAGTTACAGTTCGTATGAGGAAAGCAGTCAATTTAATTATATGTACATACAGTGCATACGGAAAGTATTCAGACCACTTGACTCTTTCCACATTTTGTTACGTTACAGCCTTGTTCTAAAATTGATTCAATTGTTTTTCCCCTCATCAATCTACACACAATACCCCATAATGACAAAGCAAAAACAGGTTTTTAGACAGACCGGCCAATAGATACATGGAGACTCACAGACAGACTCAATATAGATGAGAAGCAGTACCCTGTTAAATCGGCTCATTTCCATTTGCTACAGTCAAGAACAAGAGGTTAAATCAATATAAACTACTAGAGGGGTTACAATCTCGTCCACATTCACATCCTCATCCCCGCTATGTTACCACAACCCTACAAACACACACACACACACACTTCTCACTCCCCCGGTGTACACTACAGAGATGTAACCAATTAGAACAGAGCTGTTAACTGCAGAACAGATAAAACGATCGACATGCCATGTATCTACTATCTATAGAAGATATTACATTTGGCACACAGAGCCGCATGTGGATACATTTAACGGAATCATACAACTTTCATTTGCAGCCAAATTTCCTTTCAAAAGCAGCCTGGTTGCTCACAGTGGATATTCGATGAGGGACTCGACCTGGATTTTGTTTAAAGACGTGGATTAGCTGTAGCTTTGTTCCCTCTCTGTCTCTGTTGGCGAGCGGAAATTCCCATGGTTTTTCATTCAACGGTTTAGTCTTGAGCCGAGACAGAAGATGCTTTAGAAACAGTGTGTGAATATGGAGCAATTGCCACTTTGTAGGAACAGAAGGAGGGAAATGTAATACATGACAGATCGAGTTTAATATTTATTTGTTCTTTTCTCTTGTCTTTCCTCTTCTCGATTCCCTATTCCCTTCCGTATTCTTCTCTCCTCTCTTCTTTGACACTCTGTCGACACGTCTCTTCTCTCCTATCGCCGTGCCCCCCCCCCCCCCCCCCCTCCTCCTGTCTTCCTCCCGTGCGTCTCTCCATTGCATCTTGGTGGATGATGTCTTCTGGTGCAGCTCCAGGTAAGATTCTTCTCAGTCGAAACATTCCCTCTCTTTTAAACCTCCTGTCACACATTCCGTTCATCGTTTCCTCCATGATCACACATCTACTAATACACAGTCCTGTGAATGTCAGTTTGACCTCGCATAAAGCTGCTATCACAATGTCACCGTGTCTTCCTTTACCTTCTCTTTTATACATGTTTTATTTAAAGACAACGGTAAATTGACAAAAACAGAAGTGGTTTGAAAAGTCCACTGCTAATCTTAGCCTGCAGCTGTCCGTGATGATGAGAGAGAGAGAAACATGAATTATTGGACTGGGAAGCTGTGTGATGCCACAGATGTCTTTCTGAATTTTGAATACTGGGCGAGCGACTAGGACATCTGGTCCAATCAAATATGCTGGCGCAAACGCAGACTTCACATGCCCATTTTATGAAGTAGTGGTTTCACCCATCTCAAGGCTCTCCAAAGAGTAGTTTTTTTGGGGGGGGGGTTGACTTCTGCCCTCTCTCTTTCTGTCGCTTGAGACAATTTGTCAAACAAATCGATAGTTCTTGCTTGCACTATGTGGTATTGGGCTTAGTCGTATCATGGAGACATGAGTAGAGGAGAGGTGTGTGTTGGGTTTTAAGGGATAGTGCTAGTATTGATTTCTGAAATGTTAACCTTGTGAGTCGGGCCTGTAAGGTAGGCTAAAGCCGTAAACAATATTGTGATGACTCCATCTTCTATTCCAAAGGGCATAGGGGACTTCTTGTGCTTTTTGCCTAGGATATCGCTCCTTGTCTTGGCAACCAGCCTCCTCAAAATCCCGAGTGTTGGAGAGAGAGAGATGGGGAGTGAGTTGGAGAGGTAGAAAGAGAGATGGTAACGGTTAGAGGGAAATTGTGAGAAGTATGGAGAGAGGACGATAGAGATTTATAGAGGCCTGCAGGTGCAGTGTGTTTTTGGAGCCAGTATGTTCATGCCACTCCCCCCTTCCCACACACACACACTTGCCCATGCTGGCCTGTGTCAATTCTTGCTTGCTGTGTGTGTGCATGCGGGCTACCTGCCGGCTCTATGTACATACACTGCAGTGTGATGATGATGAGATATAAGGGCTTTTTCCTGTTAAACCCACAGGGGAAGTGCTCATACTTGGAGGACGGGCTCGTGGTAATAGCTGGAGCGGAATTCGTGGAATGGTATATGCCATTCCATTCGCTCAGTTGCAGCCATTATTATGAGCTGTCCTCCCCTCAGCAGCCTCCACTGCTGTATGCTCACCCTGAAGAAGGCACAGTGATGCTGAAACATTGGTGGTTTACTGAATAAACTACCTGGGAACTTGTATATCGAGTGTGCAACTCTCTTAATTTATTTTTAAGCCTACTCGCCATTAGTCAGCACCTCTACCAACTTTTTGGCGTGTTTTTTGGGCAGCCTTTAGTTATTATGCCCCCAGCTTGTGGATTTGCCTGCCAGAGAACCTGAGGAGGGGGCCCAAACTGTGGACATATTTAAAAGAGACCTTAAAATGCCTTTTTCTAATCTTTGCATTTCCTTAGGGGGTGTTTTAGTCCTTTAGTTGTTGTCATTTTTATGTTTGTTGTGTAGTAAATATTCCAGCTTTTCTTTTCATACATTTTTACTCGTTTTTTGGTATGAAGTACATTGCGTTGCGTTCCAATGTCTGAAATGTGCTGTATAAATAAAGCTGATTTGATTTGAGAACTTTTTGGGTGTACGCCAGCTCGTGCTTTTTATTAGCCTACCTCCAGCACAGACACACACTCCTCCTCACACACATCAGAGAACTATGTCTCTTCCTCTTCCTCTTCTCTCTCTCTTTCTCTCTTTACAGTCCCTCAATAGGTTATTTCCTAGCATGACATCCAGTTCACTTGAGTTGAAACCCAGTCAAACAAACTTAAACCCACCACACAAAGTTCAGGTTGACTTCTATTGTATAAATCAACCATTTATATTCTCTGAGTCCTGACCGTTTTTCACGCTCTCGTAACCCAACCTTGCTCTATATGAACTGATTCCTGAGAATAGAGTCCATGTTAGATAATTAGCATTGCTAATGTGGTCCGGATCTGGCCCAGTCAGGCCAGGTCAAGGATTAGCTAGCCTGGGCTAAGCCTGGGTTACATCCGTGGGTGTGCGTCTCTGTGTGTGTGTGTGTGTGTGTGTGTGTGGTTCTCTCTCATGTTTCGTTGGCTCTAATTCATAGTGTCTGGTGCACTCAGAGCGTTGGCTAATCTCCTAATTGGCTGGGAACATCCTCAGAGGAAACCATCGATCGTAGGAGTCAACCAATTACAGTACAGCCTACAGGGCGAGAACACAATAGAACAGGGATACAGTAAGCTTCTTAACATCCAGGAAGCAGGAAGTCAATAAGGAGACCTGGGCTGATTCACATTGAGGGGGTGGGGGGTTGTTTTGTTTTTCAGAAGTGTAGGCTAGCTATGAAAGGGTGCCCATGCTTAAACACACACAGGCGAAGCGCGTGGACGCACACACACACACACACACACACGAGTGCGCTCACACACACTCTCACACATCTCCCACTTCAAAATGCATCCCCTTTTACTGTCAACATCCACATAAGATGCACTATTGGGTTGAAAGGGTATGCCTCTCAGATGAAAGATGTGTCTTGGGCACATGAATGCGCTGTATAGAATCAGACAGAAAGCACATCTGTTATTGTGCGTAGATGTGGTTTGCTTGTATGTATGCCACAATAGATACGTTGGGGAGAACAAGTATTTGATACACTGCCGAATTTGCAGGTTTTCCTACTTACAAAGCATGTAGAGGTCTGTCATTTTTATCATAGGTACACTTCAACTGTGAGAGACGGATTCTAAAACAAAAATCCAGAAAATCACATTGTATGATTTTTAAGTAATTCATTTGCATTTTATTGCATGACATAAGTATTTGATCACCTACCAACCAGTAAGAATTCCGGCTCTCACAGACCTGTTAGTTTTTCTTTAAGAAGCCCTCCTGTTCTCCACTCATTACCTGTATTAACTGCACCTGTTTGAACTCGTTACCTGTATAAAAGACACCTGTCCACACACTCAATCAAACAGACTCCAACCTCTCCACAATGGCCAACACCAGAGAGCGGTGTGAGGACATCAGGAATACAATTGTAGACCTGCACAAGGCTGGGATGGGCTACAGGACAATAGGCAAGCAGCTTGGTGAGAAGGCAACAACTGTTGGCGCAATTATTAGAAAATGGAAGTTCAAGATGACGGTCAGTCACCCTCGGTCTGGGGTTCCATGCAAGAACTCACTTCGTGGGGCATCAATGATCATGAGGAAGGTGAGGGATCAGCCCGGAACTATACGGCAGGACCTGGTCAATGACCTGAAGAGAGCTGGGACCACAGCCTCAAAGGAAACCATTAGTAACACACTACGCCGTCATGGATTAAAATCCTGCAGCACACGCAAGGTCCCCCTGCTCAAGCCAGCGCATGTCCAGGCCCGCCTGAAGTTTGCCAATGACCATCTGGATGATCCAGAGGAGGAATGGGAGAAGGTCATGTGGTCTGATGAGACAAAAATAGAGCTTTTTGGTCTACTCACCGTGTTTGGAGGAAGAAGAAGGATGAGTACAACCCCAAGAACACAATCCCAACCATGAAGCATGGAGGTGGAAACATCATTCTTTGGGGATGCTTTTCTGCAAAGGGGACAGGACGACTGCACCATATTGAGGGGAGGATGGATGGGGCCATGTATCGCGAGATCTTGGCCAACAACCTCCTTCCCTCAGTACGAGCATTGAAGATGGGTCGTGGCTGGGTCTTCCAGCATGACAACGACCCGAAACACACAGCCAGGGCAACTAAGGAGTGGCTCCGTAAGAAGCATCTCAAGGTCCTGGAGTGGCCTAGCCAGTCTCCAGACCTGAACCCAATAGAAAATCTTTGGTGGGAGCTGAAAGTTCGTATTGCCCAGCGACAGCCCTGAAACCTGAAGGATCTGGAGAAGGTCTGTATGGAGGAGTGGGCCAAAATCCCTGCTGCAGTGTGTGCAAACCTGGTCAAGAACTACAGGAAACGTATGATCTCTGTAATTGCAAACAAAGGTTTCTGTACCAAATATTAAGTTCTGCTTTTCTGATGTATTAAATACTTATGTCATGCAATAAAATGCAAATTAATTACTTAAAAATCATACAATGTGATTTTCTGGATTTTTGTTTTAGATTCCGTCTCTCACAGTTGAAGTGTACCTATGATAAAAATTACAGACCTCTACATGCTTTGTAAAGGAGACCTGCAAAATCAGCAGTGTATCAAATACTTGTTCTCCTCACTGTATGTGTACTCCCTATTTATAACCTATTAATTTCAATGTATGGGCATAATCTATTAATTTCAATGTATGGGCATAATCTATTAATTTCAATGTATGGGCATAATCTATTAATTTCAATGTATGGGCATAATCTCTTAATTTCAATGTATGGGCACAATCTATTCGTTTCAATGTATGGGCCCAATCTATTCATTTCAATGTATGGGCACAATCTATTCATTTCAATGTATGGGCACAATCTATTCATTTCAATGTATGGGCACAATCTATTCATTTTAATGTATGGGCATAATCTATTCATTTCAATGTATGGGCATAATCTATTCATTTCAATGTATGGGCATAATCTATTCATTTCAATGTATGGGCACAATCTCTTCATGTCAATGTATGGGCACAATCTATTCATGTCAATGTATGGGCACAATCTATTCATTTCAATGTATGGGCACAATCTATTCATTTCAATGTATGGGCACAATCTATTCATTTCAATGTATGGGCACAATCTATTCATTTCAATGTATGGGCACAATCTATTCATTTCAATGTATGGGCACAATCTATTCATTTCAATGTATGGGCACAATCTATTCATTTCAATGTATGGGCACAATCTATTCATTTCAATGTATGGGCACAATCTATTCATTTCAATGTATGGGCAGGCTTGCTGTTTTACAGTCTTTACTCCTAAGGCCCCATTACTGCTTGATGGAACGATGGGACCGTGAGGACACACTCTAACACACACATTCATACTATTATTATTATTTATTTTGCATTACTGTTTGTATATTATTGTATATGAAATGTGTGTGACTGTCCTTGTCTGTCAGTGTATCAGTGTTTTGTTACTTGTCAGGTTTTGTGTTTTTGTGGACCCCAGGAAGAGTAGCTGATGGTTCGGCAAAAGCTAATGGGCATCCAAATAAAAACCCTGAATTAACCAATCAGATAGGTAGACGTGCGAGAGCTCCATCGATGGATCAGAGAGAGGGATGTCATAGCAGCCAGTAAGGAGAACCGGCTGGCACAGGCTGGCGAATGCTGTGCTCTGCTGCTGCTGCCCTCTGGGTGCCTGGACAGGCACTGGCAGTCTGCCAGTATCTTTCCCTGGGTACTTACATGGACGCCTCGCTCTCTGACGCTAGAGGCCAAATGTGTGCGATGAGATAGCGAGGGATTGAGAGAAAGGGTGTGTGTGTGTGTGTGTGCGCACGTGTGCAGGAAACCAATCCAGATCCCTAGCACCTCACCTCATTCATATTGACGGCCCACGGCAGTACGGCACTGTGTGTCTCTTTGGGCTTTCTAAAGGGGTCTGTCACATTAAATGCCCTGCACTCACTAACAGGCAATGGCTCTGCCTCTCTGTGTGAAGATACTGGCGTGCACACAACACACACTCACTCAGGGAATTCACAACCACTCATGCACACACACACATAAACACTATCACATGTACACACACTATTATCACATGCATTATCACATGTACACACACTAACACACACACTCATTGCCTCTTATATGTACACTCATAAACAACCACACACACAGCCATTAACACATCACCTCTAATCGAGTCATTCTCTCTGTCCCTCCTTCCCTCTCCATCGCTCCCTCCCTCCTTTCCTCTCCATCTCTCTCTACCTTCCCTCTCCATCTCTCTCTACCTTCACTCTGCATCTCTCTCTACCTCCTTCCCTCTCCATCTCTCTCTACCTTCACTCTCCATCTCTCTCTACCTCCTTCCCTCTCCATCTCTCTCTACCTCCTTCCCTCTCCATCTCTCTCTACCTCCTTCCCTCTCCATCTCTCTCTACCTCCTTCCCTCTCCATCTCTCTCTACCTCCTTCCCTCTCCATCTTTCTCTACCTCCTTCCCTCTCCATCTCTCTCTACCTTCACTGTCCATCTCTCTCTCTCTACCTCCTTCCCTCTCAATCTCTCTCTACCTCCTTCCCTCTCCATCTCTCTCTCTACCTCCTTCCCTTTCCATCTCTCTCTCTACCTCCTTCCCTCTCCATCTCTCTCTCTACCTTCCCTCTCCATCTCCATCTCTCTCTACCTCCTTCCCTCTCCATCTCTCTCAACCTCCTTCCCTCTCCATCTCTCTCTCTCCACCTCCTTCGCTCTCCATCTCTCTCTCTACCTCCTTCCCTCTCCATCTCTCTCTACCTCCTTCCCTCTCCATCTCTCTCTACCTCCTTCCCTCTCCATCTCTCTCTCTACCACCTTCCCTCTCCATCTCTCTCTCTACCTCCTTCCCTCTCCATCTCTCTCTCTCTCTACCTCCTTCCCTCTCCATCTCTCTCTCTACCTCCTTTTCTCTCCATCTCTCTCTCTACCTCCTTCCCTCTCCATCTCTCTCTCTACCTCCTTCCCTCTCCATCTCTCTCTCTACCTCCTTCCCTCTCCATCTCTCTCTCTACCTCCTTCCCTCTCCATCTCTCTATCTCTATACTTCCTTCCATCTCTCTCTCTACCTCCTTCCATCTCTCTCTCTACCTCCTTCCATCTCTCTCTCGACCTCCTTCCATCTCTCTCTCGACCTCCTTCCATCTCTCTCTCGACCTCCTTCCATCTCTCTCTCTACCTCCTTCCATCTCTCTCTCGACCTCCTTCCATCTCTCTCTCGACCTCCTTCCATCTCTCTCTCGACCTCCTTCCCTCTCCATTTCTCTCTCTCGACCTCCTTCCCTCTCCATCTCTCCATCTCTCTCTCTCGACCTCCTTCCCTCTCCATCTCTCTCTCGACCTCCTTTCCTCTCCATCTCTCTCTCTCTACCTCCTTCCCTCTCCACCTCTCTCTCTCGACCTCCTTCCCTCTCCACCTCTCTCTCTCGACCTCCTTCCCTCTCCACCTCTCTCTCTCTCGACCTCCTTCCCTCTCCACCTCTCTCTCTCTACCTCCTTCCATCTCTCTCTCTACCTCCTTCCATCTCTCTCTCTACCTCCTTCCATCTCTCTCTCTACCTCCTTCCATCTCTCTCTCGACCTCCTTCCATCTCTCTCTCGACCTCCTTCCATCTCTCTCTCGACCTCCTTCCCTCTCCATTTCTCTCTCTCGACCTCCTTCCCTCTCCATCTCTCTCTCTCGACCTCCTTCCCTCTCCACCTCTCTCTCTCGACCTCCTTCCCTCTCCATCTCTCTCTCTCAACCTCCTCTCTCTCTCTACCTCCTTCCCTCTCCACCTCTCTCTCTCGACCTCCTTCCCTCTCCACCTCTCTCTCTCTCGACCTCCTTCCCTCTCCACCTCTCTCTCTCGACCTCCTTCTCTCTACCTCCCTCGTTCCCTCTCCACCTCCTTCTCTCTACCTCCCTCGTTCCCTCTCCCTCCGCCTCTCCCATCGCACTTGCTCATCCACTTTCTCCCTCAAACTCAACCCACTCCCTCTCCCACTCTCTGCCTTTCCTTTCTCACACACTGATGACATTTTCCACCGTCCCACTTCCTCTCCTCGCTCACCAACTCTCCATTCACTTTCTTACATTCTCTCTCTCTTCCCTCCTCCTTGTCTATCAGCAGGGTAAGGAGGGTTTCCTCCAGATCCTCCACAGGTACATGGAGGTCCACGGGACGGTGTACTACGAGACCCAGCGCCCCCCCGAGGTGCCTGCCTACGTCAAGAACCACGGCCTGCTGCCCCAGCACGAGCTGCAGACGCTGCTCCGCAAGGCCAAGGTACTGGAACACACACACACTAGATGATACACAACATACACAAGAGGTAACCCACTACAGATGTAGGATCTTAATTTGGTCACCCTGTTGCAGGATAACTTTCCTTCAATGCCGGATTTCCTGTAAGTAAGGGTATTTGAGGTTTAAAAAATCTTCTAATTTCCACTTTGAAATTCAGACTTGATGTTCAGTTACGGAACATTTATCAACCCCTACAAACAATGTCCAATCATTATAATCCACATAATAATTCAAATTTTCTGTTGCTGCAGGATTATTTTCCTGCTGTAGCAAACTGGCTCAAATTAAGATCCTACATATGTACGTGCGCAAACAGATTCAGGCACCATGCACGCACGCACACACACACACACACACACACACACACACACACACACACACACACACACACACACACACACACACACACATACACACACACACACATACACACACACACACACACACACACACACACACACACACACACACACACTGTGTGTGTGTTGCACCAGCACTAACTACAACAGCATCAACTACAACAGTTACCTTCCAGTTCCTGATATATCTGTAATTTTCAATTTACATAAAATAACTGGTTTAATAAGTTACCGTTCCAGTTCCTGATATATCTGTAATTTTAAATTTAATAAAATAACTGGTGGTTATCCTAACTAGTACCATCTTCATCTCCCCCACCAGCTCTTCATCGGGTTTGGTTTCCCCTACGAAGGGCCCGCCCCTCTGGAGGCCATAGCCAATGGGTGCATCTATCTGCAGCCCAAGTTCCACCCACCGCACAGCTCGCTCAATCACGAGTTCTTCAGAGGCAAGCCCACGTCTAGAGAGGTGAGCTCCCATTGGTCAACACAGTATCTAGTACCACTCTTCAACTGAAAATTAACCAATGCAATTCAGACAACTGCCAACATTGCCGATTGTACGCCAAATGTACCACTTATACCTCACAGAATATTGCTTTAAACGGGAATGTTCTACTAATTCTATACTCCGCCCCTCTCAGGTGTCATCCCAGCACCCGTATGCGGAGCAGTACATCGGGCGGCCCCATGTCATGACAGTAGACTACAACAACTCCCAGGAGTTTGACGCCGCCATCAGAGAGATCATGAGTACCAAGGTACAGTTATTTCATGATGTATTTCTTGACTCATTGGTTTCTTTGGCAGTGACCAAACACACTATGTCGTACCTGGGAAGGATTGTACAACCATATAACATGTAGCAGCGCTGGTACTGAACGGGTGACGCTGCTTTTTTTTGTTTGAATGACGTTTCAGCTCGCGCCACCCTGCAAATACACCTCGGAAAGCTCCACGTGGAGACGCGCTAGCTGCAGTGTTTGAACCTAGGACAGGGTTGTATGCTACGCTAGCATTAGGAAGCAGTGTGTCCACAGCCAAGGAATAATTAGCCTGTAAAGGTGGCTTACTGGGAACCTGCAGTCGGCGTGAGGCTCCAGGGAGGTTGAGAGAAGTTGAGCAAGAGGTCAAACAGGCCGATTGAGATGCCTCTATAAAGCTGTGTTGTGTGTGTGTGTGTGTGTGTGTCTCCCCTATCCACTCTCCTGCTTGTCAGACATGCCATAGCTCAGTGCACCGGGGCTTACTCTCTGTCTACCCTGTCTGTCACTCCACTGAAAGATGGCTGCCCTGTCTGTCTGTCTGCCACTCTACTGAGAGATGTCTGTCTGTCTGTCACTCCAGTGATAGATGGCTGATGGGTCACTTCACCCCTCACTGGAGACTGCACACTCCCCCTATTTGTGGGCTGGCTCTCTGTCCAGGGCGGCTCCACATGCTCAGCCGTGCAGACCAAAGCAATCTCCACTGGCTGACACCTCTTCATGTTCACATAAATCCCTTTCCCATTTCTCTTTCGGTGTCTCTCTCTGTCTCTCTTTCTTTCACGCTCCCTCTCTCGCTCTCTCTCTGTTCCCCCTTTCTCATTCTGTCCATCCCACTGACCTGTTGTTTTCATATTTATCCCTCTTTAATAAATGGGAGGCAGTGAGGGAGGCAGTGAGGGAGGGAGGGCGAGACTGTGCCTCTCTCTGCTTAGACCAAAGCAAATGTTGTGAGGCATATTTCTGTGCTAGTTTATATACATGATTCATATAGTGTTATGTTTTGATCAGATTTGAGATGTGTAACTTTTGTTCCCTACATCCTCTCTACATATTTGCTTTTCTTTATTTGAAATTGGAAAAGTCAGATTTCACATGCAGTTAAACATTTTGTATAAAGGAAATGATTTACTGAGCGATGTATCGTTTACAAGTGGGATTTGGAACAGATACGTGATCTACTGTTAAAACGGGAGGGAATACCTTACTAATATGTGGTCTGTACTTTCAGGCTCCACGTATTCCTAATGGAAAAGTTGAACATAACTATTTCTGCTTAATCAACAATGGATTTCCTTGAAATGTTACATTGCGTCGTTGTGCACAACATGTTATCAGAGACACTTGGTTCCAAAGGGACCTCCGGTGAAGTCATGCTGTATTCAGTCGAACATGCTAAGAAGAAAACACACAATCCTGGTATTACAAGCAAAGAAACTTCAACCAGCTGACCCGTCGGATCCACATTGTTACAATTACGACAGGGGACAATAATCTAAGACCATCTATTTCCGTATATAGATCAGGAAGTATATTTCCAGTTAGTTTATTGAATTTAGTTTCCTTTACAGTTTCAAGTTGGTATGTGGGTGTGTTTTGCCTCAGCTAGAGAGAAATAATGAGTATTTCGTTGAATCACAGCAATATAGCTATTCTCTAATCAGACAAATCAAAGGTGAGCCTTTTGCTGCATATTGAATAGCTATGCAAATGAAAACAAAGCCTGAGTGCGTCCCAAATGACATCCTATTCCCTACATGCCTCCAGAAGGACACATAGGGCTCTGGTCAAAAGCAGTGCACTGTGTAGGGAATAGGCTGCCATTTGGGACACAGTCACAATTACTAACACACAAGTCACCCACTGCAATTAAGCCACACCCACTTCAAAATGGCCACAGTTACGTCCCAAATGGTAGCCTATTCTCTATAATAGTGCACTACTTTTAACCAAAGCCATATGGGCCCTGGTCAAAAGCAGGGAGGGAATTAAGTTCCATTTGTGACGCTACCCACATTTATTTGTTGTGATTAATGGGTAGAATTGGCTACTTATTGCAATTAGGATGAACGATAGGTAAAACAATATTGAAATTAGGAAAATATGGTAATTTAGTGGCGTTGATTGCCTAGCAATGCATTCTGTGGAAATGTTCTGATCTGTGGGAATATGTGTGTGGGTGGGTGTGTGTGTCTTTGCAGGTCGAGCCATACCTACCGTATGAGTACACCTGCGAGGGAATGCTGGAGAGGGTACACGCCTACATACAGCATCAGGTAGGTTCACCGTACACACACACACACACACACATACACATGCATACATACAGTTGAAGTCGGAAGTTTACATACACTTAGGTTGGAGTCATTAAAACTTGTTTTTTAACCACTCCACACATTTCTTGTTAATCAACAAACTATAGTTTTGGCAAGTTGGTTAAGACATCTACTTTGTGCATAACACAAGTCATTTTTCAACAATTGTTTACAGACAGATTATTTCAATTATAATTCACTGTATCACAATTCCAGTAGGTCAGAAGTTTACATACAAAGTTGACTGTGCCTTTAAACAGCTTGGAAAATTCCAGAAAATTATGTCATAGCTTTAAAAGCTTCTGATAGGCTAATTTACATAATTTGAGTCAATTGAAGGTGTACCTCTGGATGTATTTCAAGGCCTACCTTCAAACTCAGTGCCTCTTTGCTTGACATCATGGGAAAATCAAAGAAATCAGCCAAGACTTCAGAAAAAATTGTAGACCTCCACAAGTCTGGTTCATCCTTGGGAGCAATTTCCAAATGCCTGAAGGTACCACGTTCATCTGTACAAACAATAGTACGCAAGTATAAACACCATGGGACCACGCAGCCGTCAGACTATGGGTTGCAACTGCACATGGGGACAAAGATTATACTTTTTGGAGAAATGTCCTCTGGTCTGATGAAACCAAAATATAACTGTTTGGCCATAATGACCATTGTTATGTTTGGAGGAAAAAGGGGGAGGCTTGCAAGCCGAAGAACACCATCCCAACCATGAAGCACGGGGGTGGCAGCATCATGTAGGGGCGGCAGGTCACGTAGTCGTTAGAGCATTGGACTTGTAACCGAAAGGTTGCTAGATTGAATCCCCGAGCTGACAAGGTAAAAATCTGTCGGTCTGCCTCTGAACAAGGCAGTTAACCCACTGTTCCTAGGCCGTCATTGAAAATAAGAATTTGTTCTTAACTGACTTGTCTAGTTCAATAAAGGTAAAACAAAAAATATATTGTGGGGGTGCTTTGCTGCAGGAGGGACTGGTGCACTTTACAAAATAGATGGCATCATGAGAAGGAAAATAATGTGGATATATTGAAGCAACATCTCAAGACATCAGTTAAAGTTAAAGCTTGGTCGCAAATGGGTCTTCCAAATGGACAATGACCCCAAGCATACTACCAAAGTTGTGGCAAAATGGCTTAAGGACAACAAAGTCAAGGGATTTGAGTGGCCATCACAAGCCCTGACCTCAATCCTATAGAAAGTGTGTGGGCAGAACTGAAAAAGTGTGTGCGAGCAAGGAGGCCTACAAACCTGAATCCGTTACACCAGTTCTGTCAGGAGGAACGGGCCAGAATTCACCCAACTTATTGTGGGAAGCTTGTGGAAGGCTACCTGAAAAAGTGTGTGTGAGCAAGGAGGCCTACAATTTAAAGGCAGTACTACCAAATACTAACTGAGTGTATGTAAACTTCTGACCCACTGGGAATGTGAAAGAAATAAAAGCTGAAATAAATCACTCTACTATTATTCTGACATTTCACATTCTTAAAATAAAGTGGTGATCCTAACTGACAGGGATTTTTTTTTTTTTATGTCAGGAATTGTTAACTGAGTTTAAATGTATTTGGCTAAGGTATATGTAAACTTCTGACTTCAACTGTACATGCTGGCACTCAACCGTGTCTGTTTGTTCCAAAACATTCTCATAATGTCTTCCTCCCATGCTACCTTCCTACCACACACACTAACTCACCTCTCTCTGTCTGTAATCAACCAGGAGAGGTCACTAGTCAACACGGTGTCTGACTATGGACTAGACCAGGGTTTCCCAAACCCAGTCCTGCACCCCCAGTTTAAAGTTTTGGTTTCACCCTAGCACCACACAGCTGATAATCAAAGCTTGATGATGCGTTGGTTATTCGAATCAGCTGTGAAGTGCTAGGGAAAAACCTAAATGTGCACCGGGGGGGGGGGGGGGGCTCTTGTGTGTTGCTGTGCAATAGCCTACTATTTATATAATATACAGTCCTTGACTTTATTTTTACTTTCGTCATTTAGCAGACGCTGTTATCTAGAGCAACTTACAGTACTGAGTGCACACATTATCGTACTTGTCCCCCTTGGGAATCGAACCCATGGCCCTGGCGTTGCAAGCATCATGCTCTACCAACTGAGCCAAATCGGACCACTTTGCTATCGCCATGCTAGTCATTAATCTAGTGTTACTATGTAATACATGTTTATTGGGTTATTGTTAGATACAGTTCCATATCCCCTTCTATCATACTCAAAAAATATCTATTCAGCCCTGTGTATTTATCTACTGTATAGTCATAACCTCTCTGTTTCTGTCCATTACGGAACCATCCCTGTCTTCGTCTTCCTCGGTGTGTTTAAATAAAGTTCCTGTGTGTGTTTACTCTTCGGCTGCGTTATTCCCCTCTAAAGGGGGACGGTGTCAGTGGGTTACAAACCAGTAATATACATCGAGCCGGGTCGTTCTCTTTCGCTGACTCATCTCCACACGTCTCCTTAGAAGCCACTGCTACCTCCATCTCCTGTTTGGTGGCAGGGCCGACACAGACCGAGACTGAACTGTCACTATCAGACTTCTGGTATTTCTGCTGTAATCTGTTTAATGTATCTGGAAACTGCTATCGGAACTGCTATCGGAACTGCTATCGGAACTGCTATCGGAACTGCTATTTGAACGGCTGACTTGGTAGGCTGATATGTCCCCCAAATTTTTTTTCATGTTTTAAAACGAGTTATCCCTCTGGTGTTGTTGGACCCAGATGAGTTTTGTCAGGGTATAGGTGAAGGGTTGATGGGAGATTATTTAGAGGGATGTGCAGTATAGAGGAGGTTAGAGAAACGGCTGTTTATTTGTATTTCTGTCACACGATGCCCTGAAGTGTTAGGAAATGTAGCTTTATTCACAGCTAAAGTGTCAGCGGGCTTTGACTTCTGTTGAGCGTCGTGTTTGTATAGTGTGGGAGTGACAATTCGTGCATGTGGATGTGTGTAACTAACTTGGTGTCTGTGCGTGCATTTGCACCGTCTTCAAAAATACCACATTCTGTATAATTGAATCTCGGCACCCAGAAACAAATCTCCCGTGCGTGATAGCACAAGAGACTACCTATGTGTTGTGTTATTCAACATCCCCTTCCCCTCTCTCTCTCTCCTCTCCCTCCAGGACTTCTGCGCCCCCGAGGCCCCTTTCCCTCCGGCCAACTCCTCCTCCAAGCTGGGGATTAGTAGTCTAGGTAGCCCTGGGCCTCAATTTGTCCTGCTGCCCAACTCCAGTGCCCTAACCTGGGCCCCCGATGCCAGCGCCCCCTCTGCCTGGCCCCCTCTCAGGTCTCTGAGGCTGCTGGCATCCCAGGAGGGCCAGTCGTGTGTGGAGGCGTGCCAGCGGGCCAACCTGGTGTGTGAGCCCGCGCTGTTCCGCTTCGTCAACAACAAGGAGGCCCTGCGCGGGTGAGTGGCACCTTGGTACACCTGTTTTCACGTTAAGCCATATTCGCGAACACACCCATTTGGACATACGTTTCTAACAGCCACACCCATTTGGACATACGTTTCTAACAGCCACACCCATTTGGACATACGTTTCTAACAGCCACACACATTTGGACATACGTTTCTAACAGCCACACACATTTGGACATACGTTTCTAACAGCCACACACATTTGGACATACGTTTCTAACAGCCACACACATTTGGACATACGTTTCTAACAGCCACACACATTTGGACATACGTTTCTAACAGCCACACACATTTGGACATACGTTTCTAACAGCCACACACATTTGGACATACGTTTCTAACAGCCACACACATTTGGACATACGTTTCTAACAGCCACACACATTTGGACATACGTTTCTAACAGCCACACACATTTGGACATACGTTTCTAACAGCCACACACATTTGGACATACGTTTCTAACAGCCACACACATTTGGACATACGTTTCTAACAGCCACACACATTTGGACATACGTTTCTAACAGCCACACACACATATGCAGAATCACTACACGTCACTAACAACCATACAAACATGCACACTGCTCTCTGACCTCTGTGGCCGACCTACCACTCAATGGTACCAAACGGTGTTTCGTTCACTAAGGGCTGTCTGTAGGCGTAATACTCAACCAGCTACAGCAAGGATGTCAGGTTCAAAGTCTTCTCAGTGATGTCAGGTGTCTTGTCGGACCCATCTAGAGATCTGTAGTGACACCGGAAGACGATAAGCGTGTCATAGCAACGCCAACTTTTCCTCTTTATCTTTCCCTTTCTCCTCCTTTCTCCATCACCCATCCTGCTCGACAAATTCTTCCTTTCTTTATCTTCGGTTCCTTTTTACTTCATGTGTTTCTCTCTCTGTGTCCCTCTCTGTTTCTGTCTCTGTGTCTCTCTCTGTGTCCCTCTCTGTTTCTGTCTCTGTCTGTCTCTCTTTTTCTCTCTGTTTCTCTCTCTGTGTCCCTCTCTGTGTCCCTCTCTGTGTCCCTCTCTGTTTCTGTCTCTGTCTGTGTCTCTCTTTTTCTCTCTGTGTCTCTCTCTGTGTCTCTCTCTGTGTCTCTCTCTGTGTCCCTCTCTGTTTCTGTCTCTGTCTGTGTCTCTCTCTTTCTCTCTGTGTCTCTCTCTGTGTCTCTCTCTGTGTCTCTCTCTGTGTCCCTCTCTGTTTCTGTCTCTGTCTGTGTCTCTCTTTTTCTCTCTGTTTCTCTCTCTGTCTGTGTCTCTCTTTTTCTCTCTGTTTCTCTCTCTGTGTCTCTCTCTGTGTCCCTCTCTGTTTCTGTCTCTCTCTGTGTCTCTCTCTGTGTCCCTCTCTGTTTCTGTCTCTCTCTGTGTCCCTCTCTGTTTCTGTCTCTCTCTGTGTCCCTCTCTGTTTCTGTCTCTCTCTGTGTCCCTCTCTGTTTCTGTCTCTCTCTGTGTCCCTCTCTGTTTCTGTCCCTCTCTGTTTCTGTCTCTCTCTGTGTCCCTCTCTGTTTCTGTCTCTCTCTGTGTCCCTCTCTGTTTCTGTCTCTCTCTGTGTCTCTCTCTGTGTCTCTCTCTGTGTCTCTCTCTGTGTCTCTCTCTGTGTCCCTCTCTGTTTCTGTCTCTGTCTGTGTCTCTCTCTGTGTCTCTCTCTGTTTCTGTCTCTCTGTGTCTCTCTCTGTGTCCCTCTCTGTGTCTCTCTCTGTGTCCCTCTCTGTTTCTGTCTCTGTCTGTGTCTCTCTCTGTGTCCCTCTCTGTTTCTCTCTCTGTGTCCCTCTCTGTTTCTCTCTCTGTGTCTCTCTCTGTGTCTCTCTCTCTGTCCCTCTCTGTTTCTGTCTCTCTCTGTGTCTCTCTCTGTGTCCCTCTCTGTTTCTGTCTCTCTCTGTGTCTCTCTCTCTGTGTCTCTCTCTGTGTCCCTCTCTGTTTCTGTCCCTCTCTGTTTCTCTCTCTGTGTCTCTCTCTGTGTCTCTCTCTGTGTCCCTCTCTGTTTCTGTCTCTCTCTGTGTCTCTCTCTGTGTCCCTCTCTGTGTCTCTCTCTGTGTCTCTCTCTGTGTCTCTCTCTGTGTCTCTCTCTGTGTCTCTCTCTGTGTCTCTCTCTGTGTCTCTCTCTGTGTCCCTCTCTGTTTTTGTCTCTGTTTCTCTCTCTGTTTCTCTCTCTGTTTCTCGCTCTCCCTCGGTTTCCCCTCCCATCTCTTCCCCCCTTTCGTCCTCCCCCTCCCCTCTTGGACTCTCTCTTTCTCTCTGCATCACTCATCAAACACCCTCTGTGCATCACCCCATCCCCCTCCCTCCATCAAACATTCCACCACCCCTCCCCCCACCAGGTTAGAGGTGCAGTGTGAGGTGGTGGAGGCGGAGGTCAACCACGTGTACCCGGCCTTCTCCGTCCTGCGCCGGGAGTGCAGCCTCCAGAAGGACCCCCTCCTCTACAGCTGTGCCGGCCACAGCCCCAAGTACCACCGCCTCTGCCCCTGCCGGGACTACCGCCGCGGCCAGGTTGCCCTCTGCCGAGACTGCTTATGAGGAGGGGCCAGGAGTTTTTCCAATGAACGCCTGACCCGGCAATGTGGCTAGGAAAAACTCCAGGCGCTCTAGTTATAGCCTATGAATTGTAGACTATAAACTATGGACTATAATCTCAACCGGCCCTGGTTATAATGCTAGGAGAGGGCCTGGCTAAAACTGAAGTGACCCCCCCCCCCCCCCAACTGGAAGACTTGGTTCAAAGCTACCCACTGAGCTTGAGTGGGTTGTTGTCCCATAGTCACTCATTCATTCCTTGGTTTCTAAATTGACTAATATGTTTCTGATATGAGCCTATGGATGGTTTGCCTCAAAGCTCCTCACTGGCCTAAGAGAGATGTGCTGGACTGTACTGCAACAAGTATATCCGTTCACCATGTGGCCACAGGAAAACACAGTAATCCACAATAGGGAAAAGGCTATATCGCCATCTAGCTAGCTACCTAACTAATACCTAGAGGAGACCACTGACCAGAAGATCATTGATTCGCTGCTACAATATCAATAATTGGACTTTAACCCTCCAAGACCAGGGAGTTAAGAGAGCAATCGACCTGGGGAAAAAAACAGTTAACACAACGTGTGTCAAACTCCTAGAAAAAGTGACCTTTGAGTGGAATTCCACCTTTGGGTCATTAACCCTCTCACCTCCTCTCTTTGGCGTTGTGCTTTGACAATAGATGATGGACACTGAGACTCTCTTCCTAGACTCTCTCCTTTTAAAGATGAACTCTTTCTTTTGTGCGACTAAGATAACCCTGGCTGCCAACGTAGTCAATGCAATCATCTCTGTTGCGCTAAAATGGACTAAAACAGATTAAAGATAATTTTTTAATAAAGTGAACGTTTTGAGCTCTGCTACTGCGAGAACAGAGGATTTTTAAGAACCTTTCGGTGGTTTTGTGATGGAAATAAAAAAATTAAAAAACGGAAAGTTGAAAAGAGATCAAAGTGTCGATGTCGTTTTGTTGTCGGTCTTTGTCATGACTCATAAATATATTTTTTCCTTTCTGGATTAATGGTTTCTTTCATCTCCAGCTGCTCAGTTTCCATTTCCCTCCTGTCCTCCCCTGCCCATCCATCCATAAGAGAGTGAGGGAGATATGAGAGATGTTTGATCTTCCACTCCTCCAGAGCCAGAAGCAGGGGATGAGATGGTCGATATGTTGCGTTGGAGGGGGGGGGGAATCAGATATCTGTTCTGCTCTCTGGTTTTCCAGATGAGACATGCACTTCTGAGGCCAGCGTTCACAACACTTGTGCTTACCTTGGGAAGTGAGTGGGTGATCCAACATAACCCTTAATGTACCAGTCCAATGCTCATAGGAGAGTAGCTGGCCTCTACTATGAAACAGAATATGCAACATACTGTACACACTGAACATACCCAGTATACCTTACAAGTCAATGGAGTCTTGGAGTTAACTGTTTTTACGCCAAGTAGGAATCCTTTGGGAGAGAGCACTGGTTTTCCTCTGATACTGTCCGTCTATGGAGGTTGACATCTATGATAGTGATGATAGTGGTCCGTAACAATGGATGTCTATGGTATTGGATGTACTGTCGGAGGCTCGTGTGTAGTAGGGGGTACAATCTTCATAGTGAATATTGATTGTTGTGTTCAGTACATCTATTGAAGCATTGGCTTAAAGTTGACAGCTCTGTTTCTGCCCCGGGTCAGTATTCCAGTGAATGAAGTAGAATGTAATGAATAATACATAATCAGAGTGAAGGCCATGCAGAATTCCCCATTGGCCTGAAGGAAAAAATGACAGCATTATTTAAATAACTCCTTGTTTTCAATTTCATACAGCCCGTAGGCCAATTAATAATTATTATCCAGGCGTTCATCTCTTGGAGCTCGATATATATACAAGAATTATTAAAAACGACTTAGCTGTACTTTGGGGAAAGATAGGAGTTTGAATGAAAGCCTAATCGTACTGTTCCAAGGGGTCATAACGTCATTGCTCAACAGACAGAACTGTTATAATATCATTTTATTAGCATTACTTGTGATTACATCATTATATAATTAGCACAGTGATTTATTCCCCAGACAATGAAAGGTTAATTAACTATTTTGTCTCTGTGTGTGTGTGTGTGTGTGTGTGCGCATAAGCAAATGTGTGTGTGCGTAAGGACTGTGTGTGAGGTTGGATTAGTTTGGGAGGTGCACACATACACTTCTAAGCATCACGTGAGTCCCTGAAACAGGATGGGCCAGAGAGATTTATCACAATCGTTGTTTATTAATCTGAGAAAAATAAGCACACGTTCACTCTTTCTTCTTCTCTCTATCCCAGTCTCTTTCTCTCCCTCCATCTCATAGGGTGACTTTCAAAGTTTATACAGTGAGGTCATCTCTTCTAATTGGCCTGAGTTGCTGATATTTGCATAAATGTTGCTTAAGAGAGACACTGAACTGTTCTGAAACAAGGATGCCCATTCACCATGTGGTCCTGGTACTCCAGCAGGAAGTCAGAGCAGACATGGTGAAGATGATATCACACTTGAATGCTATCTTTGCTACCTAACTCTTAGCTACTGGAAATAACCCACCGGAAGATCATTCAGTTGCTGCTACTTTTACCCACCAATACCAGGGAGTTAAGAGAGAAATCTACCCGGGGGAAATAAGAAGTGTGTCAAACTCCTAGAAAACATGACCTTTGAGTGGAATGCCAACTTTGGGTCAATAACCCTCTCCTCTCACCTCGGCATTGTGTTTTGACTATGGATGATGGACACTCAGACATTCTCCCTAGACTCTTTCCCACTTTCAAAGTTTATACGGTGGGTCTGCATCCCAAATGGCACCCTATTCTCTATCCCTATGGGTCCTGGTCAAAAGTAGTACACTACATTGGGAATAGGATGCCATTTAGGACTTTTCAGCAGTTGCATTTCATATTTTATCAAAAACCTTTTTCTATCAAAAAGTTATGCAGGCAAACAGCACTTCTCAAGGACACGTGTGTGTGTGTGTGTGTGCCCTTGAGCAAAGAAGATATGCCGCAGTGTGCGAACATTAAAAGTTCTCTTACTAAGATGCCCGGTGGCAACTTTAAATACTCCATTTGCAGCTCATCAGAGATTTCAGATTGTAGTCCATTTTCAACAAAGGCAATACCATCCACATAATGCAGAGAGCCAGCACCAATGTCATGCCTACAAGCTGGTAAAGGAAAAATATTGAATGGCACACACCATAGAATACTCCAGGCCTCAAATATGAGAGTTGGCTAGTTTGCAGACGACACCACAGTGGTAGGCTTGATTACCAACAACGACGAGACGGCCTACAGGGAGGAGGTGAGGGCCCTCGGAGTGTGGTGTCAGGAAAATAACCTCACATTCAACGTCAACAAAACAAAGGAGATGATCGTGGACTTCAGGAAACAGCAGAGGGAGCACCCCCCTATCTACATCGAAGGGACGGTAGTGGAGAAGGTGGAAAGTTTTAAGTTCCTTGGCGTACACATCACGGACAAACTGAAATGGTCCACCCACACAGACAGCGTGGTGAAGAAGGCGCAACAGCGTCTCTTCAACCTCAGGAAGCTGAAGAAATTTGGCTTGTCACCGAAAACACTCACAAACTTTTACAGATGCACAATCGAGAGCATCCTGTCGGGCTGTATCACCGCCTGGTACGGCAACTGCTCCGCCCACAACCGTAAGGCTCTCCAGAGGGTAGTGAGGTCTGCACAACGCATCACCGGGGGCAAACTACCTGCCCTCCAGGATGCCTACACCACCCGATGTCACAGGAAGGCCAAAAAGATCATCAAGGACAACAACCACCCGAAGGCGAGGTCCGTACAGGTGTCTCAAGGCCATCAGACTGTTAAACAGCCATCACTAACATTGAGTGGCTGCTGCCAACATGCTGACTCAAATCTCTAGCCACTTTAATAATTCAAAATTGGATGTAATAAATGTGTCACTAGTCACTTTAAACAATGCCACTTTATATAAAGTTTACATACCCTACATTACTCATCTCATACTGTATGTATATACTGTATTCTATACCATCTACTGCATCTTGCCTATGCCGTCCGGCCATCGCTCATCCATATATTTATATGTACATATTTGTATTCATTCCTTTACACGTGTGTGTATAAGGTAGTTGTTGTGAAAGGGTTAGATTACTTGTTAGATATTATTGCACAGTCGGAACTAGAAGCACAAGCATTTCGCTACACTCGCATTAACATTTGCTAACCATGTGTATGTGACCAATAAAATTTGATTTGATTTGAAATATGAGAGTTGGCTAGCTTGAACGTGATGGAGAGAAACGTTCTAGGGTGACTTCCTCAATGGGGAGTGATACACCTCTAGCAGTGGCGGTCAGTGCCGTTTAAGATGAGGGAGGACCATTTTTTTTCTATAGACAACAGCAGAAGAGTATATCTATAGACACCAGCAGTAGAGTATTTGTACCTTTATTTAACTAGGAAAGTCAGTTAAGAACAAATTCTTATTTTCAATGACGGCCTAGGAACTGCCTGTTCAGGGGCAGAATGACATATTTGTACCTTGTCAGCTCGGGGGTTTGAACTTGAAATCTTCCGGTTACTAGTCCAACGCTCTAACCACTAGGCTACCCTGCCACCCCAGTATAAAGACACCAGTAGTAGAGTATATCTATAGACACCAGGAGTAGAGTATATCTATAGACAACAGCAGAAGAGTATATTTATAGACACCAGCAGTAGAGTATATCTATAGACACCAGCAGTAGAGTATGTCTATAGACACCCGCATGAGAGTATGTCTATAGACACCTGCATGAGAGTATGTCTATAGACAACAGCAGTAGAGTATATCTATAGACACCAGCAGTAGAGTATATCTATATACTCCAATAGGATAGTATATCTATAGACACCAGTAGGAGAGTATATCTATAGACACCAGTAGGAGAGTATATCTATAGATACCAGTAGTAGAGTATATCTATAGACACCAGCAGTAGAGTATATCTATAGACCCCAATAGGATAGTATATCTATAGACACCAGTAGGAGAGTATATCTATAGACACCAGTAGTAGAGTATATCTATAGACACCAGAAGTAGAGTATATATATATATAGACTCCAATAGGATAGTATATATATAGACACCAGCAGTAGAGTATATCTATAGACACCAGCAGTAGAGTATATCTATAGACACCAATAGTAGAGTATATCTATAGACACCAGCAGTAGAGTATATCTATAGACACCAGCAGTAGAGTATATCTATAGACACCAGCAGTAGAGTATATCTATAGACACCAGCAGTAGAGTATTTGTACCTTTATTTAACTAGGAAAGTCAGTTAAGAACAAATTCTTATTTTCAATGACGGCCTAGGAACTGCCTGTTCAGGAGCAGAATGACATATTTGTACCTTGTCAGCTCGGGGGTTTGAACTTGAAATCTTCCGGTTACTAGTCCAACGCTCTAACCACTAGGCTACCCTGCCACCCCAGTATAAAGACACCAGTAGTAGAGTATATCTATAGACACCAGGAGTAGAGTATATCTATAGACAACAGCAGAAGAGTATATCTATAGACACCAGCAGTAGAGTATATCTATAGACACCAGCAGTAGAGTATGTCTATAGACACCCGCATGAGAGTATGTCTATAGACACCTGCATGAGAGTATGTCTATAGACAACAGCAGTAGAGTATATCTATAGACACCAGCAGTAGAGTATATCTATATACTCCAATAGGATAGTATATCTATAGACACCAGTAGGAGAGTATATCTATAGACACCAGTAGTAGAGTATATATATAGACACCAGCAGTAGAGTATATCTATAGACCCCAATAGGATAGTATATCTATAGACACCAGTAGGAGAGTATATCTATAGACACCAGTAGTAGAGTATATCTATAGACACCAGAAGTAGAGTATATATATATATAGACTCCAATAGGATAGTATATCTATAGACACCAGTAGGAGAGTATATCTATAGACACCAGTAGGAGAGTATATCTATAGACACCAGCAGTAGAGTATATATATAGACTCCAATAGGATAGTATATCTATAGACACCAGTAGTAGAGTATATCTATAGACACCAGCAGTAGAGTATATATATAGACTCCAATAGGATAGTATATATATATAGACTCCAATAGGATAGTCTATCTATAGACACCAGTAGGAGAGTATATCTATAGACACCAGCAGTAGAGTATATGTACAGACTCCAATAGGATAGTATATCTATAGACACCAGTAGGAGAGTATATGTATAGACTCCAATAGGATAGTATATCTATAGACACCAGTAGGAGAGTACAGTGACTTCGGAAAGTATTCAAATCCCTTGCCTTTTTCCACATTTTTTTTTACATTACAGCCGTTTTCTAAAATGGATTAAATGTTTTTTCTCCATCAATCTACATACAATATCCCATAATGACAAAGCAAAAATTTTTTTTTAGAAATGTTTGCAAATGTATATAAAACAAACTGAAATATCACATTTATATAAGTATTCAGACCCTTTACTCAGTACTTTGTTGAAGCACCTTTTGCACCAATTACAGCCTTGATTCTTACTGGGTAAGACGCTACAAGCTTGGCACACCTGTATTTGGGTAGTTTCTCTCATTCTTCTCTGCAGAACCTCTCAAGCTCTGTCAGGTTGAATGGGGAGCGTCGCTGCACAGCTTTTTTCAGGTCTCTCCAGAGATATTCGATCAGGTTCAAGTCTGGGCTCTGGCTGTGCCACTCAAGGACATTCAGAGACTTGTTCCGAAGCCACTCCTGCGTTGTCTTGGCTGTGTGCTTAGGGTTGTTGTCCTGTTGGAAGGTTGAACTTTCGACCCAGTCTGAGGACCTGCCCACTCTGGAGGAGGTTTTCATCAAGAATCTCTCTGTACTTTGCTCCGTTCATCTTTCCCTCAATCCTGACTAGTCTCCCAGTTCCTGCTGCTGAAAAACATCCCCACAGCATGATGCTGCCATCACCATGCTTCACCGTAATGATGGTGCCAGGTTTCTTCCAGACGTGACGCTTGGCATTCAGGCCAAAAATGAAATCTTGGTTTCATCAGGCCTGATTGGTTGAGTGCTGCCGAGATGGTTGTCCTTCTGGAAGGTTCTCCCATCTCCACAGAGGAACTCTAGAGCTCTGTCAGTGACCATTGTGTTCTTGGTCACCTCCCTGACCAAGCCCTTCTCCCCCGATTGCTCAGTTTGGCAGAGCAGCCAGCTTTAGGAAGAGTCTTGGTGGTTCCAAACTTTTTCCATTTAAGAATTATGGAGGCCACTGTGTTCTTGGGAACCTTCAATGATGCAGACATTTTTTGGTACCCTTCCCCAGATCTGTGCCTGGACACAATCCTGTCTCGGAGCTCTAAGGATAATTCCTTCGACCTCATGGCTTGGTTTTTGCTCTGACATGCATTGTCAACTGTGGGACCTTATATAGACAGCTGTGTGCCTTTCCAGATTTAATTTACCACAGGTGGACTCCAATCAAGTTGTAGAAACATCTCAAGGATGATCAATGGAAACCAGATGCACCTGAGCTCAATTTCGAGTCTCATAGCAAAGGGTCTGAATACGTATGTATATAAGGTATTTCTGTATTATTTTTGAAATACATTTGCAAACATCTCTAAAAACCTGTTTTAGCTTTGATGATGGAGTATTGTGTGTAGATTGATGAGGGGGAAAAAGTCATTTAATCCTTTTTAGAATAAGACTGTAATATAACAAAATGTAGAAAAAGTCAAGTTTGAGTGAGACCCGGTGCTGCCCTCCCATCCTTAAAATGAAATCAATATCGTGATTAAATGTTGCAGGCTTGCTTTGCTGCAAATACCTCTCCGTAGCCTTAGATACATGTATGAAATTAAAATAACTGCCGCCAGGTTCATCGTACTGTGTGACTCTGCCCTTATTAAACATTCAGACAGTGCTGCGCTTCAGTACCACATTTCTCATTTCTAATATCCGCTGAGCTTGTTTGTTTACTTTTGCCGGTGCAGTTGTAGGGGTTTTAATTAGGCTTAAGCATGGTGCACATTGGACATTGTGTGTGTGTGTGTGTGTGTGTGCGCGCGTGTGTGTGTGCCTCACAGTGTGTCAGTCTGCCAGCTTTTGGAGGGACTAGGGGCCTGTGGATTTCTGGAATGAGATTTTCACATCTGTCAGCTTCTCAGCCTGTCCATTGGCAGGGAGAGGTTTGTGGGTGTGGGTTGCCAAAAGTCCCCACAAGAAGAGCAAACAAATATTTGACCAACCGAGGACATTTTGTGTGTCCCCACAAGGTCAAATTCTATTTCTAGGGGGTTTAGGTTAGAATTAGGGTTAGGAGCTAGGGTTAGCTTTAGGGTTAGGAGCTAAGGTTAAGGTTAGGTTTTTGGGTTAAGGATAGGGATAACGTTAGGGTTAGGGAAAATAGGATTTTGAATGGGACTGAATTGTGTGGCCCCACAAGGTTGGTTGTACAAGACTGTTTGTGTGTTCATGCATTCCTGTGTGCGTGCGTTAAAGAGATGGTTTCCTAATGAGGTTGTTATCGCTGTAATTCACTCTGCTGAATGAAATATGAATAAACCCACAGCCAAACATATACCTGATGCTGTTTACACAATAACGAGAGGACTCGGCACATGGGAATAGATAGATGTATATGGGTGATTATAAACTGGGTGGGTTGAGCCCTGAATGCTGATTGGCTGACAGCCGTGGTATATCAGACCACGGGCATGACAAAACATTTATTTTTGACTGCTCTAATGACATTGGTAACTAGTTCATAATAGCAATAAGGCACCTTGGGGGTTTGTGATATATGGCCAATATACCACGGCTAAGGGCTGTATCCAGGCGCTCTGCGTTACGTCGTGCATAAGAACAGCCCTTAGCCGTGGTATATTGGCCGTATACCACACCTCCTCTGGCCTTATTGCTTCATTAACTAACCGGGCAAATGAAGGAAAGGCAGAGGACATTTTCTGGAGGAAACTACCTTGCATTCTGCCTGCCAGTCATTTGACCTTTTCCCACTCAAATGTGCACTCTGTCACATACACACATTTATACAGTTCCAAAGTCATTCTCCAGACTCTTCCCTCTTGTTCCATCTCTTCATGTCCTTATAAGCTTATTTCCCAGGAGTCAAATTTTCACCCCTCCTACCCGCCGTTGTTTACCCACAGTGTTGTTACCTGTTGTTAGTTTTTGAATCGATTTGTGGATTTAATTACTTGCTTGAAGTTTTAACTTGCCATATATTCCCTTGCCCTTGTTCACTGCTCTACTTTATGGACTACATCCGATACCCTGGAACAGGACACATTTCCTTTGCTATATGTCTGTGTCCCAAATGGCACCCTATTCCCTATGTAGTGAAAAGTAGTGTAAATTTTCCTCACATTGCCTGCCAATTTTTTTTTGAAGTGGTGGAGACTGGATAGAAACAACGCCACTGGTCATATGATCTCTTCCTTATGGGTTTCTACCTCTCTTTGTCTGTTTCTCACTCTCTCTTTCTGGTTCTCTCTGGCTCTCTTTTCCGTTCCCTTTCTCTCTCATCTTGTTGAGTTTGCCGTTTTTAAGAAGACAACAGATTCTTCTTTTCTTAGTCAATGCACTGTGTGCCTCAGCTGGTAGAACACGGCGCTTGCAACGCCTGGGTTGTGGGTTTGTTTTCACATGGGGGGGCCACTGTGACAAAGTACAAAAATCTATGCCGTCACTGTGGATAAGTGTCTGCTAGATCCTTTACAGAGCTCTATCAGAATGCCTGCGCTCCTAACATGATGTTGTTATATTAGAAAAGTCCTGTATGTTCGTTAGTTATTTGACAGTGTTTTCCCAGCCAGACTCACTGGGCACACACTGGTTGAATCAACATTGTTTCCACGTCATAAAAAAAAGTTGGCTGAGGGGATATAAGAGATCTAATCTCTAATGTATGTGTGTGTATGTTTGTGTGCACGTGAGTAAATGTGCGTCTGTGTATTGAAATTCCATAACCAGCACATTTAATCCCATGCACCACAGGGTGAAGTCAGTGTGACCTGGCAGTGCAGAGCCACCTTGCTGCTTTGTTAAAATATCCACAGTGACAATACCACCTCCGTTGTCCCTCTACATTAAAGCTCCATTCAGTGAAAGGTACACACACACACACACACACACACACACACACACACACACACACACACACACACACTGTGTAAGAGGATTTTCAACTCATCAAGCGCAGCAGATTTATACAGGAAATCTGATTGCATCAGCTGACATTGCACCAATTATATTCATCACTCTACCTTAATATGACGATCTAGTTCGTTGACTAGGTTCTGCACTCTCCGATGGCTGCCGCGTGCAAGCTATACCCTTCTGGGTAGTGTAACTTGGTGAGGAAAAAAATTCTGTTAAAACAAGAGTTCAGTTCACATAACAGGGTTGACCTTAAAATGAGGGGCAGGTTTTTTCGGAAGTCTTTATTCATATTAAAAATCGGATTTATTGGATTTTCCATGTGATCGATATTAAATGGAACTTCTATTTAATTTGACAGACTTTTAAAATCCAATATCGGTGCACAATTTCTACCTCCAATATCAAAGGGAAAAAAAGGGACTCATTTTGTGGAATGACCCTATTGCTGTAACATGTGTTATTCGCCATGCGTGTCTGTTTTCTGCTTTCCCACCACGCCAACCCCAGCATCCACCTGTTAGGGCTCTGCTTTTGCTTCAGGGGGATGGGTGTAGCATACCTTTTCTCACTCCTTGCAATTATCATTACCTTACACGATGCATGCTCTGGCAGTGAGCTACCCCGAAGGAGCAGAGCCTAATGCCAAGACGAACGCACTGCGTGTATTGTAATCTTCTAATAAATGGTTAAACATGGCGTTTCCTGTCTGAACCTCTGTTAGGATGTGGAGAATATCATGCAACTGAGCAACGAGGAAGAGAAGAGGAGGAAGGTGAGATGAAGAGGGAGAGAATAGGTGGGGGGGAATAAACGGAGAGGAGGAGAAGGGGGCTTTGAATAAAGAGAGGAGGGCGAAGAGAAGGAATGGATGAAAGAAAGGAGGTGGAGAGGAGAACAGCAGCTTTTAAAAACACTGGGAGAGAGGAGGGGGTAGAAAAAGAGGAGGAGGAAATAGGAGGACAGTGGTGTTAATAATGCTAGGAAGAGAATAGGAAGGGTTGAAGGAAGGGAGTTGTGGCCGCAAGTGTCGCTGTTATGCGAGAGGCTTTTTTGCACATTCAAATATTTACAGAGGAGTAAATTAATGACAGATGCATAGGTATGCTAGCTAAAATACCTTTTCTCCTTCCCTCAGCGTTCTCTCCCTCTCTCTCTCTTTTACTCTTTCTCTTCTCTCTCTCTCTCCGTCAGTCTTTCCCTCCCTCTCTTCTCAGTAATAAGTAAGGAGGCAGGTGGTGGGGCTCCACTCAGCAGGTAACAAAGAGCTCTGTCAAGGTCTGAATTTCAAGGTCTGAGAGAGCGAGAGAATGTTTGTGTGTGTGTGTGTGTGTGTGCGCACGCATACTCTCCCTTTTTCATCTCCCCCTCCTTTCGCTCTCTTCCTCCCTCCCTCTCTCTAGCATTCCTCTCTCCCTTCCCTGTCCCACTCACTTCAAAGCTGGCTTTGGGGAGACAGGATTAAAATAAGATATGGGCCCCCTCTGAGCACTGGCGTGTTAATCAGAGAGAGAGAGGGAGAGAGCGAGAGAGAGCAAGAGGCTGCTTGTCATAATAGCCTGCAGAGCTCTGCAGTAATACGGCCCAATGAGACAGCAGGCAGTGTGTGATCGGCCCTCACACACACACACACACACACAAACAGGTAAGCCACTGCATGACAATGTTATTAAAAATCACTTCAGAGCGACTCCTGCTGAAAAGTAACTGTGTGATTGATGAAATTTAGCAATAATACTCACGGTAGGGGAGTTGTGCAGATGCTCCATGCATGTTAATAGGAGCCTTCTGAGGATGGGTAAACTTCAAAACAAAGAGATTGAGCAATAAAGAAGATGGGGTCAAAACAGTCACTTCCAGGTAGGGGGTTTCATACGGAAGCTCCTTATTGCCTCTTGCTTTAACGTATGTTTAGAAAGGGATTTCAAGGTGGGAGAGTTTACTTTGAGAGGGGGGGGGCACGAGAAAGAGCAGAGTGAGGGAGAGAGTGAAGGAGAAAGAAAGTAGAAGAGCTTGCTTTGAGAGAGAAAGTGGAGAGAGAGAGAGAAGAGGAAGGGGATATGGAGAGGGAGAGGGAGATAAATGGTAAGATGGTGGTTGTGAGGACCTATGTCTCCGCTCACTCTGCCTAGCGAGGGCTCTCGTCAGATGGGGCTCGAGTGAAGAAGAGGCCCCTTTGATGGTGATGGATGTGGAACCGTCTCCTCTATACCTCCAGCTCTATGCCTGATGTCTGTATCAACTTTGAACTCGTCTTCTCTGTCGCTTCAAAAAGAAAGGACTTAAAGCGCTGAAAATGGAGAAAAGAGATGATAGGTACAGACGGAAGGAGGGAAAACAGAGAACAGGAGCTATTATCGGAGGCAGGATGCAGAACTAATGAACGTCCCTGTGACTTTGGGCCAGACACCTGCGAGTTGAGGTGCTGGGAACTGACAGGGGTAATGGCCCACTGCAGCATAGCACCATTAAGACCTTAGAGTCCTTAGAGTGCTGCAGGATGTTTGTGTGTGTTCTTCCTTACCTACAACTTTTAGAATAGTGATACAGTGGGGCAAAAAAGTATTTAGTCAGCCACCAATTGTGCAAGTTCTCCCACTTAAAAAGATGAGGTAGGCCTGTAATTTTCATCATAGGTACACTTCAACTATGACAGACAAAATGAGAGAGAAAAAATCCAGAAAATCACATTGTAGGATTTTTTATGAATTTATTTGCAAATTATGGTGGAAAATCAGTGTTTGGTCAATAACAAAAGTTTATCTCAATACTTTTTTATATACCCTTTGTTGGCAATGACAGAGGTCAAACGTTTTCTGTAAGTCTTCACAAGGTTTTCACACACTGTTGCTGGTATTTTGGCCCATTCCTCCATGCAGATCTCCTCTAGAGCAGTGATGTTTTGGGGCTGTTGCTGGGCAACACGGACTTTCAACTCCCTCTAAAGATTTTCTATGGGGTTGAGATCTGGAGACTGGCTAGGCCACTCCAGGACCTTGAAACGCTTCTTACGAAGCCACTCCTTCCTTGCCAGGGCGGTGTGTTTGGGATTATTGTCATGCTGAAAGACCCAGCCACATTTCATCTTCAATGCCCTTGCTGATGGAAGGAGGTCTTCACTCAAAATCTCACAATACATGGCCCCATTCATTCTTTCCTTTACACGGATCAGTCGTCCTGGTCCCTTTGCAGAAAAACAGCCCCAAAGCATGATGTTTCCACCCCCATGCTTCACAGTAGGTATTGTGTTCTTTGGCTGCAACTCAGCATTCTTTGTCCTCCAAACACGACGAGTTGAGTTTTTACCCGAAAAGTTATATTTTGGTTTCATCGGACCATATGACATTCTCCCAATCTTCTTCTGGATCATCCAAATGCTCTCTAGCAAACTTCAGATGGGCCTGGACATGTACTGGCTTAAGCCGGGGGACACGTCTGGCACCGCAGGATTTGAGTCCCTAGCGGCGTAGTGTGTTACTGATGGTAGGCTTTGTTACTTTGGTCCCAGCTCTCTGCAGGTCATTCACTAGGTCCCCCCGTGTGGTTCTGGGATTTTTGCTCACCGTTCTTGTGATCATTTTGACCCCACGGGGTGAGATCTTGCATGGAGCCCCAGATCGAGGGAGATTATCAGTGGTCTTGTATGTCTTCCATTTCCTAATAATTGCTCCCACAGTTGATTTCTTCAAACCAAACTGCTTACCTATTGCAGATTCGGTCTTCCCAGCCTGGTGCAGGTCTACAATTTTGTTTCTGGTGTCCTTTGACAGCTCTTTGGTCTTGGCCATAGTGGAGTTTGGAGTGTGACTGTTTGAGGTTGTGGACAGGTGTCTTTTATACTGATAACAAGTTCAAACAAGTGCCATTAATACAGGTAACGAGTGGAGGACAGATGAGCCTTTTAAAGAAGAAGTTACAGGTCTGTGAGAGCCAGAAATCTTGCTTGTTTGTAGGTGACTAAATAATTATTTTCCACCATAGTTTACAAATAAATTCGTTAAAAACCCTACAACGTGATTTTCTGGATTTTTTTTTCTAATTTTGTCTGTCATAGTTGAAGTGTACCTATGATGAAAATTACTCTCTCATCTTTTTAAGTGGAAGAACTTGCACAATTGGTGGCTGACTAAATACTTTTCCCCCCACTGTATATCTCCCCCAAATCAATGTTTGTTATGTTTTTATACCTCACAAGGGGTGGGAAGTTGGGCTGAGGTTCTATTTCACTACACTGTGTGCAGTAGAGATTCAGATACATGCATTACCAGAAATGTACAGACCTCAGGCGCAATTGAGCCTTCGGCACTCATTGCCTCAACTACACAGTTCAACAACATACCCATGCATTATCTCTCACACACCCATAGCTGAATTCCCAGAACAACAGACACACACATCTTTTGAAGGATATACCTCCCTCTCTCCAACATAAATAATGTAGTTCCACAGAAATATTACATTATACACCTGACGTTTTGTGGGTGGGGAGGAGCTATCATACTGTATGATAAGTAGGCCTACAGTTGAAGTCGGAAGTTTACATGCACTTAGGTTAGGAGTCATTAAAACTCGTTTTTCAACCACTCCACACATTTCTTGCAAACTATAGTTTTGTCAAGTCGGTTAGGACATCTACTTTGTGCATGACACAAGTCATTTTCCAACAATTGTTTACAGACAGATTATTTCACTTATAATTCACTGTATCACAATTCCAGTGGGTCAGAAGTTTGCATACACTAAGTTGATTGTGCCTTGAAACAGCTTGGAACATTCCTGAAAATGATGTCATGGCTTCTTATAGGCATTTTTGACATCATTTGAGTCAATTGGAGGCGTACCTGTGGATGTATTTCAAGGCCTACCTGAATTTTAGACCTCCACAAGTCTGGTTCATCCTTGGGAGCAATTTCCAAACGCCTGAAGGTACCACGTTCCTCTGTACAAACAATAGAAGACAAGTATAAACACCATGGGACCACACAGCTGTCATACTCAGGAAGGAGACACGTTCTGTCTCCTAGAGATGAACTTACTTTGGTGCGAAAAGTGAAAATCAATCCCAGAACAACAGCAAAGGACCTTGTGAAGATTCTGGAGGAAACGGGTACAAAAGTATCTATATCCACAGTAAAACGAGTCCTATATCGGCATAACCTGTAAGGCCGCTCAGGAACGAAGAAGCCACTGCTCCAAAACCGCCATCAAAAAGCTAGACTGCGGTTTGCAACTGCACATGGGGACAAAGATCATACTTTTTGGAAAAATGTCCTCTGGTCTGATGAAACACAAATAGAACTGTTTGGCCATAATGACCATCGTTATGTTTGGAGGAAAAAGGGGGAGGCTTGCAAGCCGAAGAACACCATCCCAACCGTGAAGCATGGGGTGGCAGCATCATGTTGTTGGGGTGCTTTGCTGCAGGAGGGACTGGTGTACTTCACAAAATAGATGGCATCATGAGGAAGGAAAATTATGTGGGTATATTGAAGCAACATCTCAAGACATCAGTCAGAAAGTTCAAGCTTGGTCGCAAATCGGTCTTCCAAATGGACAATGACCCCAACTGTACGTCCAAAGTTGTGACAAAACGGCTTAAGGACAACAAAGTCAAGGTATTGGAGTGGCCATCACAAAGCCCTGACCTCAATCCCATACAAGATTTGTGGGCAGAACTGAAAAAGCGTGTGCGAGCAAGGAGGCCTATAAACCTGACTCAGTTACACCAGCTCTGTTAGGAGGAATGGGCCAAAATTCACCCAACTTATTGTTGGAAGCTTGTGGAAGGCTACCAGAAACGTTTGACTCAAGATAAACAATTTAAAGGCAATGCTACCAAATTCTAACTGAGTTTATGTAAACTTATGACCCACTGGGAATTTGATGAAGAAAGAAAAGTTGAAATAAATCATTCTCTCTATTATTATTCTGAAATTTCACATTCTTAAAATAAAGTGGTGATCTTAACTGACCTAAGACAGGGAATTTTTGCTAGGATAAAATGTCAGGAATTGTGAAAAACTGAGTTTAAATGTATTTGGCTAAGGTGTATGTACACTTCCGACTTCAACTGTATGTGTGTGATGGTGGGCTGAAACTGCATGTATAGCCTATCTACCACGGTAAATATGCTCACAAGGGAGAATATGGGTGGATATGAATTGCATTCCAAATGCTAATACCTACAACTCTCTGCAAGTCAACATTTTTCACCATGAGCCTTGTCCTTGAGGCAAAACTGAGCAGTTTCCCCCTTAGAGCAGCTGTAAAGTAAAAATGTGGGAATTTTTGTCAAAATTCATGAAAACAAACGTTTGCTTTGTGGTCTTAATTTAAGGTTAGGGTTAGCAGTGTGGTTAAAGTTAGGGTTAAGGTTAGGGCTTGGTTGAAAATGATATTCTATGACATTGTGCCTTTGTAGAGCTGCCTCCAGAACAAGATTCATAATGAAATACACTGACCTGCAAACTCTCTGCTCACTCACTTCCACATATTCAATACACCAGTCGGCTGTATCTTACAGAAACTGCACACAGTTGAGTGAACTATCAAAACTTCATCTTGAAGGGATAGTTAACTTAAAGTATGATTGTTTATATCCTTATTTTGAGTGAACTGTCCCTTTTTTAAGGGCGTGTTTAAAGCCCAGGAATAGACAGGGCTGAAAACATTACTAGTAGTTGAATATCCACCTCCTGAGTCCTTCTTTCCTCAAGAAGAGCCGTTTGAAAAGACTGCCTGAAATATCAGCCTGTTTTGGTGGGATGGAGTTTTGGCCTGTGTGGTGAGATCACCCGGCGGCAAATTAGTTAATAGACCGATAAGAAAGAGAGTTACAAACCTCTCTGCCAATAAAAGCTTGTTTTCCCCACTCAGACAACTCCCAGACAGTCATAGCAAAATTCTTGCTTGAGAAATTGCTGTTTGCAAAGAGGCAATTTTTGTTTCTTTTTGACCATTTTAATTGAAAACAGTCACAGTAAGGTGCTTAATTGTTACCCAGAAATGTATTGATCCTGAGATTTTTTTAAATGGCTGCATTGGACCTAAGGGTCTCATGAGACCCTCACGTTACACGATATAGGTGCCTGATCTGCTTACAGATAAGAGATGGAGAGAAATACTGGGATCAGCTGAAGAGGCTCCACACACACCGGAATAACACACACACACACACACACACACTCATGTGCAACCACACGCACACACATAGGCAAACGCACACTCAAAGCCAGCTCTCTCACACACACCACTCCACCCTGACAACAAACACTCAAACACAACACTGGTTGTCCATAGAGAGACAGGAGTCATTGAAGGCACAAAGATGAGATAGGGAGGAGGCAGCAGTAGCATGACAGTCAGGCTCTTAATTAAGTTAGCAGTGTGTCAACTGTAGAACACCGTGGCGGTCGGTGCAGTTCAAGATGAGGGAGGACACAAATTACTTTCATGAGCATGGCCTTATGTCTATTACAGCACATTGGATGACTGTCATTCATATTCCATTCACCCAGATCAACGTAACATCGATAGGTTTAGGCTACTACGTGATACTCCAATTTCCCCTATACCCATCATGATGTTTGCTACAACCTAGTTTAGTTATCAAGGTGACAGACAGTGACACATTCAATACCACCTTGCTCAATCTTGACTGCATTTAGCTGATCTAGGGTGTAATCATTAGTCCAACAGTTGCAAACAAGAGTTTCTATTAGACAAATTCAAGTATGTTTATTTTTTGTGAACAAGTATGACATGCACTTTCCAAACTGTGAAAGGCAGCAATACGCAACATAGGGTCTTGTCTGCCGGAAAGTCACACAAAGAGGTCTCTAATTGACATTAATGAGACACCTGGGTGGAAAAACATTACTCAACTGCAAGGACTGTGCAAGGTTTGGCTCTCATTAATCAAACTAAGGGCCAAACCACTGAATTCTTAAGCAAGTAGTCAATGTAAAAGCTACTTTTCTCTTTCCCGTATACCTTGGATATAGCATCAATTGCACTTTGTTTTGCACAAATGAGCAGAAGTGAAACCAGATCGACTTTTAGTAGCTCCAGATCTGCGTCTGGTTGTTGGGAGAATTCAAGGCCTCTGGGTGACAAGACCGAAGGAAAGTACCGGCTCGGTGATACCGATGGTTTCCCAAGAATGGACGACTTCTGCGGTTGTGGATGAAGTGACTTGATGTAGCAGGTTAGGGTAATTAGGTCAAAGTTAGGAAAGGCATAGCTAAAATGCTACAGTTGTCCCCCAAGTAGATGGCGCTGTACTCCATCTTGCCACAACCATAGACACAATCAGTTCAGAGAAACCATCGGTGTCATAACACCCGGGAAGCTGTTCTAAAACGGCACTAACTGCCTACCTCCTGTTGGGAGGCTTTCCATTAGCAAACACATCCAGTTAGGTTTGAAATTCAAGGTGCCCTTTTCCCTGAACCTTGTTTTACTTCACTATGGCTTGTAAAGTCACTGGTACTTGCTTGCTTTCGTATATCAAGACCAGCATACGAATGAAGCAATGTACTGGGCATTCATTCTACTGTGTTTGCTCTAGATTATTACCCAACCCAGCATTTTGAGTTTACTCTGCTAGAAATTCATACTGTTCATACTTCATCTACTGTTGTGGCACAAATCCAAGGAGAAATGTATTTCTCAAAGGTTACCAACATAGGAGGTTGGGGGCACCTTAATTGGGGAGGACGGGTTGGTGGATGGAGCGGAACAAGTGGAATAGTAACAAAAACCATGTGAATCAAATCCATTCCATTCGTTCTAGCCATTATGAGCCGTCCTCCCCTCAGCAGCCTCCACTGGTTACCAACATGCCTTATGCTAATTGGTGTATGTAGTTGTATGTGTTTAGCTGAGCCTGGGGATGTGTGTTTGTGTTTTCTGTGTTTTTGTCTCGTTATCAGAAAGAGACAGCTGGTTCCGCAGGCTCTGTGTTTGTGCTGTGTGAAATGTAAACTGTGCTGTATGTAATGTAAACATAAAATGTTTACGATGTGACCATGGCACCCAACACACAGATGGTGGAAAAATAGGGCGCTGTGCAACGATCAAACCAAATCCTACTTTTTCACGCACGATGTTGCTTTGTTAACTATAGTTCGCTTTCACTTTTCAGCCTTAAGCATATTTAATTGTTTGTATTTGATTTGTCATTCAAAGTGTGTGTGTGTGTGTGTGTGTGTGTGTGTGTGTGTGTGTGTGTGTGTGTGTGTGTGTGTGTGTGTTCATTTGAGCAGTCGTGGGTGCGTATCTGAACAATTCATGCATTGCTTTTGGCATCAGCTATATTCCAGGTGAATGCCTGAAGGTAGCTGAGAGGTGTCATTTGAAAAACAAATAACATTTGGAGCCTTGCGCTCCAGCGCTCCTTCGCTGGCAGAACAATTGAAACTCAGGCAGGTGGAATTAGATTTCTGTCAAGTTATCCTCACATTCAGCACAGATCGCTCAAGCATTCTGTGGCCATGGATGTGGAATTACAGATGCTGTGGAGTTTTTCTCATGAGCAGGTTCCTTCTTTCCTTGAAGCAGCTTCTTATGAAGGGTGCCTTATAGTGCTTTATAAAACACATTCATAGCACCTTTACAGATGAAGACGTAGAGCATTATGAAACTGTATGATTATGCAATAAGGCTTAGTTATGACATGATACATCCCACCTTGCTGTTATTGTGAAGTGGAAATGTCTAGGAGCAACAAGTGGTAGGCCACACAAGCTCACAGAACGGGACCGCCAAGTGCTGAAGCGCAAAGCGCGTAAAAATCATCTGTCCTTGGTTGCAATACTCACTACCAAGTTCCAACCTGCCTCTGGAAGCAACGTCAGCACAATAACTGTTCGTCTGGAGCTCCATGAAATGGGTTTCCATGGCCGAGCAGCCACAAACAAGCCTAAGATCACGATGCTCAATGCCAAGCGTCGGCTGGAGTTGTGTAAATAAACCTCACCACTATTGGAGTCTGGAGCAGTGGAAACACGTTCTCTGGAGTGAGGAATCACGCTTCACCATCTTGCAGTCCGACGGACGGATCTAGGTTTGGTGGATGCCAGGAGAACGCTACCTGCCCGAATGCAAAATGCCAACGGTAAAGTTTGGTGGAGGAGGAATAATGATCTGGGGATGTTTTTCATGTTTCGGGCTAGGCCCCTTAGTTCCAGCGAAGGGAAATCTTAACGCTACAGCATACAATGACATTCTAGACAATTCTGTGCGTCCAACTTTGTGGCAACAGTTTGGGGAAGGCCCTTTCCTGTTTCATCATGAAAATTCCCCTGTGCACAAAGTGAGGTCCGTACAAAAATGGTTTGTTGAGATCGGTGTGGAAGCCCTGACCTCAACCCCATCGAACGATGACTGCAAGCCAAGTCTAATCGCCCAACAGCAGTGCCTGATCTTACTAATGCTCTTATGGCTGAATGGAAGTCCCCGTAGCAATGTTCCAACATCTAGTCGAAATCCTTCCCAGAAGAGTGGAGGCTGTTAGAGCAGCAAAGGGGGGACCAACTCCATATTGATGCCCATGATTTGAAATTAGATGTTCGACGAGCAGGTGTCCACATACTAGTGTATCTGGAAATTACTCTGTAGTGTATATGTGTACAGACACAAATGGGCTTACGCACACACACAATTTTTCTTTCATCCGCCAACCCATACACACTCACACTCACACACTTGCTCTGACACACACACGCACTCTCTCTTTCTCACTCAAACACACGGAAGCCCAATAACAATCTGAAGGCTGCCAGTAACTTTTAAACTGAAGTGATCCCCGGTGAGCCGCCGTAGACGGACAAGAAGCCTCGATGCGGTGGAAACATTGAGCCAGAAACTGCCCTCTCAAAACCCACTCGCTTCCTCAATTTAAAGTAATCTGGGCTTTTAACTTAATCGGCTCGAATCTCCAATGCTTTCCCCGAAGAGCATCGTGAACTCTTGAGTCAAGTCACTTAAATCGGGTCACCCGTTAAGCTTCGACACGAGAGACTCTAGTCTCTCATAACTCATGCTGATATCATAAGACCCGCCTATCCCAGCCCCAGTTCTGTGCCGTAACACCAGTGTAGAGCAGATTTCTGTTCCGCGGTGTGATTTGTACAATTCCTTGTTGGGCTTGTCAGGGAGCTGGGTTCTACGTGTGACAGTACTGATGTTTAACTCATTGTCACACACTGCCGTTTGCTCTCCTCTCCATCTCTCCTTCTCCCATTTGATCCCCTGTACTTATTTCTATATTTCAAAGCCCGCTGAGGTTTTCATTAATGAAGGAATGCGACAGTAAACGCCGGTTTGCCGGCTGGGTGTCGGCTCTGTGTGTATTCTGGCTTACACTGTACCAATGTTTTTTATTCTCCAACACTGTAGTGGACTGTTTCACTGTAGGGGCGGTGAGGTTGAAACTCAAGTACACGTAGTCCAGTGTCATACAGGCGCAGTATCAGTGATTCTTTGTTCTTTACTACCTTCATTTTTATCTGCCTACACCATAGGACAGTTTTCTCCAACCCAGGTCCCGCAGAGCTGTAAGGTTTAGTTCAGATGTTGAATCTGGTCTGTTGATGATGAGCTGGACTGATCTGGAGCCAGTGGTGACTTCACACTGTATCTAAGAGTGTCCCTTTTAACCCTTTGCCCCATTTCAAATGCACTGTGACTGGCTAACATGAATCACTGCAGGATGGGGACTTGTAGGGCGCTCCTTTGGGGCCAACGTCTGTCCTCCGCTCTCTCCTCCTCTCCTGCCTCTCTCCTCCTCTCCTCCCTCTCTCCTCCTCTCCTCCCTCTCTACTCCTCTCCTCCCTCTCTCCTCCTCTCCTCCCTCTCTCCTCCTCTCCTCCCTCTCTACTCCTCTCCTCCCTCTCTCCTCCTCTCCTCCCTCTCTCCTCCTCTCCTCCCTCTCTACTCCTCTCCTCCCTCTCTCCTCCTCTCCTCCCTCTCTCCTCCTCTCCTCCCTCTCTCCTCCTCTCCTCCCTCTCTCCTCCTCTCCTCCCTCTCTACTCCTCTCCTCTCTCACCCTCTCTCATCTCTGAACTGTCCCGCTGCAAAATGGCCCAGTTTGGATGATGACACACATACAGACTTTTATAAATGACCCCCCCCCCCCTCCCCCTCCAATTCCACTGTGTCTGAAATCGCTTCCTCTCTGGCATTTGACAGGCTTCAGAAGACTTTAATTTTTAGAACTTCGCTCTAAGTCTCTGTGTTAAAGTTCTAATAGGCCCCGTTGGGCCTTGTGGGGAAGAGACTGTTGTTTAGTGGTACAGTGAGAGTGTTTTGGAGCTACTGTGATGCTCTTTGTGGGATAATGAGGAAAAAGCCTCGACAGCTTACTGAGCAGAGATCTATCGTCTAGTTACTCTGGCCATCGGCCCTTAAACTGGGATAAATGGTATTTTAAAAAACTTTAAGAAAAAGTACAAATGATGCATTTCCTTCGATATATTCTGTACACTGGATATTGAAGGGTGAAGGATGTTATGTATATTCTATGCATGACCGCTGAATTTGGTTACGGTCAACGGAATACGGCTTGATATCAAAACACACCGAGGAAGAAATGTGTATGGTGTGAGGACATTTGTGGCACCTGCCCACACACACACACACACACCCAAACACACAGACAAACAAGCATGCATTTCCCTTACATGAATGTGTAATAATAATACGGCGAGGTGTTTGTGTTCCTCCAGGGCTAGCTAGATAGCGGCGTAGCACCAGCGTGCATATACTGACTGTGTTGTAACACCGCTGTGCGAGAGTTTCACCACAGCTGGTGTGACGCCACTTCCTCTCATCCCCATGGAAACAAGTTTCATTAGAACACCAGAGGGCGAGAGAGAGACAGGGAGATAATGGGGGAGAGGAGACAGAGGGAGGGAGGGAGGGCTGGGAAACAAGCCATGGTAATAAAACTCAACCAGACCAGGGAGAGATTAAAGACTGAGACAGGGGAAGAGGAAGAGAGATGGAGAGAGGTGTCATTACCTACAGGGCTGTGGTCAACGGAAAATAAAATCACAATGAAAAGGCAGGACTAACAATGAAAACAGGTGGCATCTTGTCCAATTCCAAAAGCCAGAGAAATAACATTAGTGGGAGCCTCTACACTAGAGCACTGCTTATTACTGCAGCTTTAGCATTTGACCATATTACAGACCAGATCGTGGTGTAAATCCTCACTGGGCAGGAAAACGGCTCAAGCGAGGAGGGGAACCAGCAGGATTAGCACCCTGGTTTGGAAAGGAGAGGGGTGTGTGATGCATGCATGCATCTATGGGAGCCAGTTGGTCTAAAGCATATCAAATCAAATCAAATCAAATCAAATTTTATTTGTCACATGCACATGGTTAGCAGATGTTAATGCGAGTGTAGCGAAATGCTTGTGCTTCTAGTTCCGACAATGCAGTAATAACCAACGAGTAATCTAGCTAACAATTCCAAAACTACTACCTTATACACATAAGTGTAAAGGGATAAAGAATATGTACATAAAGATATATGAATGAGTGATGGTACAGAGCGGCATAGGCAAGATAAGTATGAGTATGTAAACAAAGTGTAAACAAAGTGGCATAGTTAAAGTGGCTAGTGATACATGTATTACATAAAGATGCAGTAGATGATATAGAGTACGGTACATACGTATACATATCAGATAAATAATGTAGGGTATGTAAACGTTATATTAAGTAGCATTGTTTAAAGTGGCTAGTGATATATTTTACATCAATTCCCATCAATTCCCATTATTAAAGTGGCTGGAGTTGAGTCAGTGTGTTGGCAACAGCCACTCAATGTTAGTGGTGGCTGTTTAACAGTCTGATGGCCTTGAGATAGAAGCTGTTTTTCAGTCTCTCGGTCCCAGCTTTGATGCACCTGTACTGACCTCGCCTTCTGGACGATAGCGGGGTGAACAGGCAGTGGCTCGGGTGGTTGTTGTCCTTGATGATCTTTATGGCCTTCCTGTGACATCGGGTGGTGTAGGTGTCCTGGAGGGCAGGTAGTTTGCCCCCGGTGATGCGTTGTGCAGACCTCACTACCCTCTGGAGAGCCTTACGGTTGTGGGCGGAGCAGTTGCCGTACCAGGCGGCGATACAGCCCGACAGGATGATCTCGATTATGCATCTGTAGAAGTTTGTGAGTGCTTTTGGTGACAAGCCGAATTTCTTCAGCCTCCTGAGGTTGAAGAGGCGCTGCTGCACCTTCTTCACGATGCTGTCTGTGTGGGTGGACCAATTCAGTTTGTCTGTGATGTGTACGCCGAGGAACTTAAAACTTACTACCCTCTCCACTACTGTTCCATCGATGTGGATAGGGGGGTGTTCCCTCTGCTGTTTCCTGAAGTCCACAATCATCTCCTTAGTTTTGTTGACGTTGAGTGTGAGTTTTTTTTCCTGACACCACACTCCGAGGGCCCTCACCTCCTCCCTGTAGGCCGTCTCGTCATTTTTGGTAATCAAGCCTACCACTGTTGTGTCGTCTGCAAACTTGATGATTGAGTTGGAGGCGTGCGTGGCCACGTAGTCGTGGGTGAACAGGGAGTACAGGAGAGGGCTCAGAACGCACCCTTGTGGGGCCCCAGTGTTGAGGATCAGCGGGGTGGAGATGTTGTTACCTACCCTCACCACCTGGGGGTGGCCCGTCAGGAAGTCCAATACCCAGTTGCACAGGGCGGGGTCGAGACCCAGGGTCTCGAGCTTGATGACGAGTTTGGAGGGTACTATGGTGTTAAATGCTGAGCTGTAGTCGATGAACAGCATTCTCACATAGGTATTCCTCTTGTCCAGATGGATTAGGGCAGTGTGCAGTGTGGTTGAGATTCCATCGTCTGTGGACATATTTGGGCGGTAAGCAAATTGGAGTGGGTCTAGGGTGTCAGGTAGGGTGGAGGTGATATGGTCCTTGACTAGTCTCTCAAAGCACTTCATGATGACGGAAGTGAGTGCTACGGGGCGGTAGTCATTTAGCTCAGTTACCTTAGCTTTCTTGGGGAACAGGAACAATGGTGGCCCTCTTGAAGCATGTGGGAACAGCAGACTGGGATAGGGATTGATTGAATATGTCCGTAAACAGCTGGGGATGCCGTCTGGGCCTGCAGCCTTGCGAGGGTTAATACGTTTAAATGTTTTACTCACCTCGGCTGCAGTGAAGGAGAGTCCGCATGTTTTGGTTGCGGGCCGTGTCAGTGGCACTGTATTGTCCACTTATTTAGTCTGCCTGGGAGCAAGACATCCTGGTCCGTGACTGGGCTTGTTTTCTTTTTGTAATCCGTGATTGACTGTAGACCCTGCAACATACCTCTTGTGTCTGAGCCATTGAATTGCGATTCTACTTTGTCTCTATACGGACGCTTAGCTTGTTTGATTGCCTTGCGGAGGGAATAGCTACACTGTTTGTATTCGGTCATGTTACCGGTCACCTTGCCCTGATTAAAAGCAGTGGTTCACGCTTTCAGTTTCACGCGAATGCTGCCATCAATCCACGGTTTCTGGTTTGGGAATGTTTTAATCGTTGCTATGGGAATGACATCTTCAACGCACGTTCTAATGAACTCGCTCACCGAATCAGCGTATTCGTCAATGTTGTTGTTTGACGCAATACGAAACATATCCCAGTCCACGTGATGGAAGCAGTCTTGGAGCGTGGAATCAGATTGGTCGGACCAGCGTTGAACAGATCTCAGCGTGGGAGCTTCTTGTTTTAGCTTCTGTCTGTAGGCAGGGAGCAACAAAATGGAGTCATGGTCAGCTTTTCCGAAAGGAGAGTGGGGGAGGGCCTTATATGCATCGCGGAAGTTAGAATAGCAATGATCCAAGGTTTTACCAGCCCTGGTTGCGCAATCGATATGCTGATACAATTTAGGGAGTCTTGTTTTCAGATTAGCCTTGTTAAAATCCCCAGCTACAATGAATGCAGCCTCAGGATATGTGGATTCCAGTTTGCAAAGAGTCAAATAAAGTTTGTTCAGAGCCATCGATGTGTCTGCTTGGGGGGGAATATATACGGTTGTGATTATAATCGAAGAGAATTCCCTTGGTAGATAATGCGATCGACATTTGATTGTGAGGAATTCTAAATCAGGTGAACAGTAGGACTTGAGTTCCTGTATGTTGTTGTGACCACACCACGTCTCCTTAACCATAAAGCATACGCCCCCGGCGCGATGCATCGAGAAACCAGCTGGCTGCACCGACTCCGATAGCGTCTCTCCAGTGAGCCATGTTTCCGTGAAGCAAAGAACATTACAGTCCCTGATGTCCCTCTGGAATGCTACCCTTGCTCAGATTTCATCAACCTTGTTGTCAAGAGACTGGACATTGGCGGGTAGAATACTAGGGAGTGGTGCGCGATGAAGACCGCTTTACCAGAAGACCGCTTTACCAGAAGACCGCTTCGTTTGCCTCTTTTACGACGTCGTTGTTTTGGGTCGCAGGCTGGGATCCATTCCGTTGTCCTGGGTGGAAGGCAGAACACAGGATCCGCTCCGGGAAAGTTATATTCTTGGTCGTACTGATGGTGAATTGACGCTGCTCTTATATTCAGTAGTTCTTCTCGACTGTATGCAATGAAACCTAAGATGACCTGGGGTACCAACGTAAGAAATAACACGTAAAAAAACAAAAAACTGCAGAGTTTCCTAGGAACGCGAAGCGAGGCGGCCATCTCTGTCGGCGCCGGAAGTAGGTTTGCATGTGGGTTTGCATGTGCGTACCTGTGTGTGTGGGCTCGTCGGGCGAATACTAAAGCCAAACATTATCTACGTCTCTCTTTCTCTCTCTGAATACAGTCAGAAGATGTGAGATGCCCCTGCTGGAAGATGAAAGGAGAGAAAGCGCTGGATGACTCAGGCCTCTTCTCCTCCTCACCTCCCCGGGTTCATCATTATGCATTAACCAAGCCGAAGAAGAAGAAGTGTGTGTGTGTGTGTGTGTGTGTGTGCGTGCGTGCGTGCGTCATGTGTTGCACATACATGGACATGTGTATTCTTGCGTGAGTGCATGAACCTGTGTGTGAGTGAGTTCATAGTAGACGGAGAAGCTTGTTCTCCAGACTGTACCAGATTAGTCTCACTCCATCTCACACACACACACATACACACACACACCATCAGTCCACCGCCTATTAACCATCACTCACTCTCTCACGCGTACACACACCATCACCCTTTTGCCTTACTAACCATCACTCACTCTCTCTCTCTCACACACACGCACACACACACACACACACACACACACACACACACACACACACAAGATGGCTGTTCTGGAGAGAGCCTGGAATTTGAGAGGATCCAACATCTTCCTCAACGAGGACTACTCTGAAGATATACGCCAGAAGCGGGAAAAACTTAACCCAGCTATGAAAAAATGAAATATGCCAAACCAAGATAAATGACAAAAGACAATGGAGTACCTTAATTTTTTTTTACAAAAAATCTCCAACCCTCACTGAAGTTGATGGGTCATTTATAACAAAACCTTTTGATATTGCCAATCATTTCCAATGACTATTTCGCTATAAAAGTGGAAAAACTCAGAAGAGAAATTGAACATTGACCATCATTTTATAAAAGATCCAATAATGAAAGAGAAGGATGGCTGTTTTGAATTTGGTCAAGTTAGTGTGGGAGATGTGGAAAAACTATTGTTATCTATAATAATGATAAACCACCAGGTATAGACAACCTTGATTGTAAACTATTGTTATCTATAATAATGATAAACCACCAGGTATAGACAACCTTGATTGTAAACTATTGTTATCTGTAATAATGATAAACCACCAGGTATAGACAACCTTGATTGTAAACTATTGAGAATAGTAGGACTGTATTGACACCCCTATTTGTTTTGTCTTTAAACAAAGCCTAAATGGGTGTGTGTCCACAGATGTGGAAGGAAGCTAAAGTCATTCAACTACCTAAAAATAGTAAAGCACCCTTGCTGCCCCTGTAACGGTTTTCTTCCTCTTCTGACGAGGAGTATGAAGGACCGGACCAATGCGCGGTGTGGTAAGTGTTCATGTTATTTATTGGAACAGAAACACTAAACAAAATAACAAAGAGAGTGAAACGAAAACGAAACAGTCCTGTAAGGTGCAGCAACACAAAACAGAAAACAACTACCCACAACCCATAGTGGGAAAACAGGCTGCCTAAGTATGGTTCTCAATCAGAGACAACGATTGACAGCTGCCTCTGATTGGGAACCATACCAGGCCAAAACCAGAAATAGAAAACATTGAACAAAAACATAGAATGCCCACCCCAACTCACGCCCTGACCAAACTAAAATAGAGACATAAAAAGGGAACTAAGGTCAGGACGTGATAGCCCCATCAGTTTGCTGCCTGTTCTTAGTAAACTGACGGAGTAGACTGTGTTTGACCAAACAATGCTACAGTATTTTTCAGAGAACATGTTAACCACTGACTTTCAGCATGCATATAGAAAAGGGCACTCAAATTGTACTGCACTGACTCAGATGACAGATGACAAGCATTTCTCTACACCTGCAATAACATATGCTGAATATGTTTGTTTGTGACCAATAAAGGCAATTTGATTTGATTGGTTAAAAGAAATTGGTACGATTATAGTCGATTCTGTATTGTCAGATTTCAGTGCAGCGTTCGATGTTATTGATCATTCGTCTTTATTGAAGAAACTCGCTTGCTATGGCTTTACATCACCTGCCATTCACATGGTTGGAGAGTTATTTATCCAATTTCAGTTACGGTATGTACTGTGCGGTGTCATTTTGACAAAGTTGTTGTAAAGATGGGGAGTGGTATGTCTGTTTATAAAAAAGATGTTCTGCGCTTTTGACACAAAAATCAACCGTACTAGTTGTCTAGACTCGGATCTTGTCCCATCTTGATTACTGTCTGGTAATATGGTCAAGTGCAGCAAAGAAAGACCTAGCAAAGCTGCAACTGGCTCAAAACATTGTTGTCCTTAACTGCACACACAGAACTAACATCAACAACGTGCAGGCCAGTCTTTCCTGGTTGAGGGTGGATGAAAGGTGAACTGCTTGCCTTCTAGTTTTCATGAGAAATATTACTGCGATGAAATAATCTGCATAATCAAATGACATTCTGCTCAGACATTCATACATACCCCACAAGACATGCCACCAGGGGTCTCTTCACAGTCCCCAAGTCCAAAACGAATTCACGGCAACGCACAGTATTATACAGAGTCATGATTGCATGGAACTCCCTTCCATCTCCTAATACTCAAGCAAACAGCAAAATGACCTTTAAAAAATGAATGAAACAACGTCTCATGGAACGACGGGGACTGTCAGGGGACACACAAACACACACAAACACACACAGACACTCTGACGCACACAATTATTTTAGTTGTGTTGTTTGTATATTGTTGTATTTCAAATGTGTGTGACTTTATCAATAACCAGGTTTCCATCAAACCTTTTTATGTGAGTAAGGCACATGTGGAATACAAAATGTCATGACAGGCCTTATGGAAACGTTCCAAATGTCGACTAAACAAAATATGCTAGACAAGGTTCACTTTTTCAGTCTGTAAAATGAACTATGCAAGAAGAATCGGATGGAAAAGCTTTTGAACGCAAATATTTATATAATAACCATCATATCGAAGTCAACTTGGAGTCACGCGATGACATGTTGTGTGGTCCTCGGACTACAACTCGTCAAGCATGCAGTTTATTCACTTCATTGGGATAGGGGGCGGCATTGGGAAGTTTGGATGAAAAGCGTGCCCAGAGTAGATTTCCTGTTACTCAGGCCCAGAAGCTAGGATATCCATATAAGATTTATATTTGGATAGAAAACACTCTAAAGTCTGTGAGTATAACTGAACTCATATGGCAGGCAAAAACCTGAGAGAAATCCAAACAGGAAGTGGGAAATCTGAGGTTTGTAGTTTTTTTAAGTGATTGTCTATCCAATATCCTGTGTCTATTGGGTCAGATTGAACTTCCAGTAGATGTCAACAGTCTTTAGAAGTTGTTTCAGGCTTGTATTGTGAAAGGGGATCGAATAAGAGCTGTTTCAAGCGCGAGGTTCGTTCCCTTTCCTTTCTAATGAAAAGAGTAGTGTCCGGTTGAAAAATGATTGAATATTTAGGATAAAAATGCCCTAAGGATTGGTTAGTAACATTGTTTAACATGTTTCTACGAACTTTAATGGAACTTTTTTGACTTTCCGTCTGGACTTTTTGCCCGCGCTTTGTGCATTTGGATTACTGGACTAAACGCGCAAACAAAAAGGAGGTATTTGGACATAAAGATGAACTTTATCGAACAAAACAAACATTTATTGTCTAACATGGAGACCTGGGAGTGCCATCAGATGAAGATCATCAAAGGTAAGATATTCATTTTAACACTATTTCTGACTTTTGTGACAGCTCTCCTTGGTTGGAAAATGGCTGTATTTATTTTATTTTACTAGGAAAGTCAGTTAAGAACAAATTCCTATTTTCAATGACGGCCTAGGAATAGTGGGTTAACTGCCTGACAAAGTACAAATCTGTCGTTCTGCCCCTGCCCCTGGGGCAGAACGACAGATTTGTACCTTGTCAGTTCGGGGGTTTGAACTTGCAACCTTCCGGTTACTAGTCCACCGCTCTAACCACTAGGCTACCCTGCCGCCCCTGTATGATTTTATGTGGCTAGGCGCTGACCTAACATAATCGCATGGTGTGCTTTCGCTGTAAAGCCTTTTTTAAATCGGACACAGTGGCTGGATTAAGCTACATATGAAATAAGTTATAATGAACTTCAGAGGTGGGTGAAAGTGATGAGCTTAATGCTACTTTCCAATAAATATCGATGGTCTTATTCTGGTGACATGAAGATCAATTCTCGGCTGCCATTTTGAAAAAAATAATCAGAATCTCTCTCCATTGTCCATATAAACTCATCATGTAGGCTATTCATGCGCTCTAGCCAACTGCGTGCAGATAGCGTTGTTGGCTAAAGCGCACTTGCCAACACCAGAGTGGGCACACTCGCTGGATAATGCCAAAAAATGTGTGAGAAAATCTTATGTAACTGGCATACTCATCTGTTTAAAATAACCATAAAACACACTTGTACAGGTTGTTTTTGCATCCATGTTTGACAATGATTTATGATTGACCTTGTGCGCATGAACATTCGGTGTTAATGTAAAGCCTTGCCGACTGAGATAAGAAGAGCAGCAGGTTGAGATGTCAGAGCGTTGAACTGGTGTAATTACTTACAAGATCATAGAAACGCTGACCTTCTTTAATGACTTCTTTTAACATCACATCATGTCTACGCACAACTGAGGTGGCTTGTATAGGAACCCTACTCTACAACCTCCCAGCCTTAAAAATCCCAGCAAACCTCTTTGATGGATCTCATTGGTTAAAACATCTGACACAACTCTCAGTAGTAGCCAGTGAAATGGATGGATGGACATAGTTAGAACAGAAATATGCCAGCCACTCCCTACTGCCTATAGCGGCCATTGGGACTTGTCCCCATAGACGATAGTGACGGCACTGATGCGATTTGTGGCCATTAGTCTTCATCAGACTGTTTTGTGTGTGCGGAGAGGCGTGAGGTAGTGTAGTCAGTCACTCTGTCTCAATGAGCACTGGGTGCCGGCGGGCCATAGTGGTGCCTGGCACTGCCCATCTGGACTGGCTTTGGCAGTGCCAATCCAATGGAGTTGGGATCTGGGTGTGGTTGGGAGGGTGAGTCAGCGTTTCAGTTGGTGTGTATGTATAGCTTGCATGCATCGGTCTAAGGCACTGCATCTCAGTGCTAGAGGCGTCACTACAGACCCTGGTTCGATTCCAGGCTGTATCACAACCGGCCGTGATTGGGAGACCTGTAGGGCGGGGCACAATTGGCCCAGCATCATTAGGGTAAATAAGAATTTGTTCTTAACTGACTTGCCTAGTTAAATAAAAGTTCAATGTGGATGTACTCTTACAGCACGTGGGAGTTCAGAAAGTAATCACAAGTTTGCTAACAAGATCATTTGCTATATCAGTGGCTTAATCAAAGTGGTTGGGATGCTAATCACGGTCATTATGGTGATTATTGATCGATCTAAGGCGGTGCTGTGGTCTCTAGATGGCTGATTAGAGCTAAGGTCTATAATAATGGTCTTGATTGGGAGAGCCTTTGAAAGAAACCTTGAGCGGGCTAGATCCTCCTATAAGGATAAGGGCTCCGGAAATACAAATACTATTCACATAAAAGGGGAAAGAACTGGCCTGTCTTTAGAGCGGGAGAGAGGGAGAAGGAGGTGGGAGAGAGAGAGAGAGAGCAAGGAACTGTTTGCTGAAAGAAAGAGAGGAGAGGAGGGGTACTTCTTTGGGGTCTTTTATTTCTAGACTTCTCATCCTTAGGCCTATTGCTCCCCTCTGTGGTGTCATGATGCTATCCGGAGGACCCAGAGGACCTCATTTAGTCAGGCAGGAGAAAAGGCCAGCTCAGCAGAAAACAGGGTCCTGATTTCCCTCAGGCACTGGAGAGGCCGCCCTGGAAGATGGCAGTGTCGCTCTCAGTCTCGGGCTCTTTCTGTCTCTGTCTCGCTCGTCTCTCTGCCTCTCTTTAACAGGCTCTGTTCTCAGCGCTGGTTGGGCCTCTGTGGTCCTGTCCTTTGTATCTCTCATTCATTCCCTCCCTGCCAACTCTGTCTCTCTCTCTCTCTCTCTTTCTCTCTCTCTCTCTCTCTCTCTCGCTCGCTCTCTCTCTCTCTCTCTCTCTTTCTAAACAAACCCACCTCTCTTCCTAATACCATTGATCTCTCCCCATCAAAACCATGCAGTATTTTGTTACAAAGTTCATGAATGCAACGTAAAGCTCCGCTCTGAATAAAAATCCTTCAAAATGAATACACTAAACTAAATGAAAGCAGAGATGTACTTTTGAAGAGCTTCATGGCCATGAGCTGAGATCAAAGGAAGTTCCTGATATAACAATGTTGTTGAAGGAGCATTTGTGCATCCCAAATGGCACCCTATTCCTGACATTGTGCACTAATTTTGACCTGAGCCCTAAGGGGCCCTGGGCAAAAGTGGTACACTATAAATGGAATAGGGTGCCATTTGGGATGCACCCATGCTCCTTCTTCAACGACATTGTCAACAACTGTAGATGAATAAACTGTGCAGCATCGAAAGACATTGGCCTCCAAAGAACCGAATGAATGGCTGTTGTTATGATCAAACCAAGGCTGACCTTCCTTTGCACTCCTCTGTCTGCAATGCAAATATTTTCTGTTAGAAATAAGAAGTGACCTTTTTAAATGGCAATAACAACGATGAATATGCAAATGTACTCTATAATATTCAGTGACTTTGGCTATTGTGCATAATCAACCCATAGAGAGGAAGTGGCTTTGAATGCTTATTATGCTCCCTTTGAATGCTTTAAGGAAATGACCTCTGCTGTGATCGGTTAACCCACAGCATGTGTGTGTGGGGGTGTTATTGTGTGCGTGTGCGTGTGTAATGGATGCTGATCAGTGCTTTATGGCCACATGGGGAACATGAGAGGATGCTTACTATTCAAGTGTTGTGTGTGTATGTGCACGTTTATCTTTACTGGTGTATAGTTAAAATGGTAAACAAAAAAATATTTGGGGACATTTTGTTGGTCTCTCGAGGGTTTAGGGTTAAGGTTTAGTGTTAAATTAGTGTTAAAATTAGGGTTATGGTTAGGAACTAGGTTTAGGGGTTAGGAAAAATAGGATTTTGCATTGGACTGAATTGTGTGTCCCCATGAGGTTAGTTATACAAGAGTGTGTGTGTGTGTGTGTGTTCACTAGTCTCTAACTGTGAGGAGCATGAGAGAAAGCATATGTGTGTGGGTCTCCTCGCTGACCTCCTGTCGTCTCCCTCATGTCTCTCGTCCCTTCATCCCTTCACAGTCAAAACTGACAAGGGAACCAGAGTGGCTTTAGTGCCTGGCGAGGCTTGATGAAACTGAATCCTATTAGAGTCAAAGCTACACACTGAGACAGATGGGAGCCTGGGTGGGCTTGCCAGTGTAGGGGACCACACACCCACCATGCCATCATTATTAGCTCTCATCACATACGGAGATGGTTGCTCTCCATCTTCTCTCTTCCCTCTCCTCCCTCCAGCCCTTCTTCCTCATCCCTCCTTTCTCTCACCTGGGTGCCTGTCACTGTTTGGAGTTGTGCAACTGAAGTACAACGTAGTTTGGTCTGCTCAGTGGCGCTCTTGCTGGTGGTTGCTCTGTATCCACCCTCCCTCCATCCTTCTCTTTCTTGCATCTGTAGCCTGTAGTCTTGACTGTTACCATAGCACCAGTGTTCTGCTTCATCCTCCTCACTACCTCAGCTACAGTACGGTGACTAAGTGTCTTCCTCGCCCGTATCTTCCTGTATTGACGTAGAAATCCCCAGGCAGGTATAATCTGCTGCCGCCCCTCACCTTTAGACACACCCATCATGGAAATGATCTTTTTATGTTTATTTTACGACAAGACACTTTCTAAAAAAGCCATTACCCCCTTAAACCGGTGCCGTTCAAAATGTCAGGACGCCATTATTATCGTGAGAGGTGTGCCGGTTTTGTATGGTTCTCGCCTGCTCGGCCTCACCTCTGATATTTTGCTATTTGCCAACTGTGCCGAGAGGGCGTTTGGGCATTCGAGTTCAATATTATGGAAATGTTCATTTTGTTAAGCTGGCTGCTGTTTCCTTTGACTGACAGCGGAGTATAATAGGCTATCTGGCAGGCTGTGCACTCGGCTATGTGGGAGATACACAATGCAGACTTAATGAGAGGAGATAGCATTGTGCGGAGAGCTGCTTTGGATAGGAGGAGACCAGGGCAGTGTGTGTGTGTGTGTGTTTGCGTGTGTGTGTGTGTGTGTGTGTGTGTGTGTGTGTGTGTGTGTGTGTGTGTGTGTGTGTGTGTGTGTGTGTGTGTGTGTGTGTGTGTGTGTGTGTGTGTGTGCGTGTGCGCGCATAGGCAAGCACAGGGATTACACTGGGTTTTAGAGGGTAATTTCAGTGGATGAAAATGTGTGGTTAGTGATGATGATGTGTATGGCTCCAGAGTTGTGATTATAGCTATGGCTGGTGCAAGCATTTGTGTTGATAGATCATAGTTAGGGGTAATGTCTATATGAGCTGTTTAGCTGTGGAGTAGACAGGAAAAAGTGGTAATGTGATTAGGGGTGAGGCTGCATTGTCAGATTGTGTACGGCTGGAGGGTAATCTCGCCCACACACATTGTCCTGCTGACAGGAGCAGAGACGGAGATTCATATGAAGCTCTATAATGGGTGGATCAATAGTCCATTCAGTGGTGATGAGACACCAGCTAGTCAATAATGCCACACACACAGCCTGGCTGGCAGACAGACAAATAGATAACAATCGCTCGTTCACCTTTCATTTTCATCTCACCTAATTTCACTGTTTCACAATCTCTATCTCTCACTCTCTCACGCCACACACACAGTACCCCCCCCCCTCTCCCTCACTCTCATTTCTCTATGACACTGGGTGTCGTATTAAAAAGTGATAACTACTTGATCAAGCTCATTATCTCTACTGGAGACTAGATTGAATCCTACTGTTCCCTATTTCATCACTGCTCCATTTAACCCCTAATGTCAGATTGAAAGGGATGAGTAATGTCGGTTAACCCTTTCATGGCCAACAGTAGGAATGAAGACACGTAAAAGGGAGATGGCGTGTCTGACTCTCGACCTCTCTCAGACGGATTCAACTCCATGCAATTCTGCAAGGACCGCATATTAGCATGTAACGTAGTGTCCATAGATCTTACGAACTATGGACACCTATCCGATGTAGGCCTTTCTCCAAGGCAGTTATCGGTAGGGAAGCAGTGTGTGATATTAAGGTGTGTGCTAGGGATTGTGCCCACCTTGGCCCTATCTACCTTCCTCTTATTCACCCCAATTGGAAGCATCAGTCCCGTAACCTTAACTCTCAGGCACAGGAAAGAATAAGATAAGATGAACTTTAGTGTCCCTGAGGGGAGAGTAGTCTTAGGCACACAATGCTGCTGTGTATATATGCATATACATATATATATATATAGAAAATGGACACTGTACATTACATTATAGCAGGAACACTAGGGCTGCAACCTATAGCTTACTAATGAAAACTAACCTGATAGAACCTGATAGTGTAGGAGTTATGCTCTCTTTCTTTGATTAATTAGACAATGACACAGTAGTCGCCTTGGCAACCTGCAGAGTAGTGTAGGACACAAATACACCTCGTGCCTGAGCCAGCAGGCTACAGTATATCCCCTGATACTGTGGTCTTGTCTGCTGTAATATCATTCCGCGTCCAGTGTATATAGAATAGCTTGACTCAGACTGAATAGATGTCTGAAGCGAGATGTGTCACTTTGAATTGATGTGATTACGCCTGTGCCCTCAGTCTCCTTCAATTTGGTGTCAGAAGTCGATGCGTAGCATATTTACTAAGCTGTGTGATTGATCATGTTTTCTGACTCTCACAAATGTTTTGGGTTTTATTACATCCAAACACACCGTGAAGACAATCACGATATTGTGCAAGTTGTTTCACAGCGGCACTCAATTATTTTTCTGTTCATTCTCTCAAACGGGTTGTCAGGTCTAACTCACCTCATTGTCTAAACCCACCATGCTCTACAATCTGGTGGATCGTGCGAGGAATGCGCTGCTACAGCCAATTGGCAAACTGCCCTGTTAGGTAGAAGCCAATCAAGAAAAGGCGTCGACTTTTTTGTTGTTGTCCCCGTCAAAACCCCATTGACCTGTCATTAATCTGTAGCGGAGAGGTCAGGAACAGATGTCGTGTCAACAAACACCGTTAATACGTTATTTAAACGCTGTGCCGCCCACCGTAAAAGGGTCAACCAATTAGGTCGGGGGGAGCTGGCTGGCAATGGAGAGATGAGGAGAGTGGGTGGACATTTTCGCCTTAATGAAGCCTCGTTAGATGGCTAATATTGGTTGGTTTGTGTAACTAGGCTGTAACCTACATTGTCTTAAACCACATACCACAGTCGTTATTGTGGGTGGCTGGGGGTGGTTGTGCAAACTGCTCATGATCCCAATGGAGACCATGGCACCTCTCAGGAAAGAAACTGTGAGGTGATTATGTCGAGAGGATAGCAACTCCTGTTGGTATCTACTGTATAGCTACTACTGTGGTCTATGTTGCTTGAGCCTCCAACTGCTGTCTCCTTTTGCATTGAGGAGGTCTGTGGTAGCCTGGTCCAAACTCCAGACACACACACTCTCACACACACACTCTCACACACACACTCTCACACACACACTCACACACACACTCTCACACACACACTCTCACACACACACTCTCACACACACACTCTCACACACACACTCACACACACACTCTCACACACACACTCTCACACACACACTCTCACACACACTCTCTCACACACACTCTCTCACACACACTCTCACTCACACACTCTCACACACACACACTCTCACACACACACTCTCACACACACACTCTCACACACACACACTCTCACACACACACTCTCACATGGCGTATTTATCAGCTCGGCGAAATGTATTCCTTGTTCTTTATTAGTGCCTTGACACCCAATCTGGCCGCCGTGTGACAGTGATGAAGCAGCCCATCTCACACAGAGCGACGGGGGGAGACGGGGGTGGAGGGGTGTTGGACTGACCCACATCCAGCTAGCAACTCTTCATTACTCCAGAGTGTAAACCACGGGCAAAATAACCATCATTTGGTGGGTGTCTATAATATAAGTATATACAGTTGATATTACGGCACATAAGTTCATATGTTCTCAAAAGCATTTCGGCAACAAAGAAATGCATTTAGAGGAAAAAAAGGTTTTTACGTTTGACGTTTTTTGCATATCGCTTTCTCCCTGAGACACCGTTCGGAGAGTGGTGTCACGGCCAAGGTCAGCCATTATCAACAGAGACCCTGGAGCAATTAGAGTTAGAGTTAAGTACCTTGCTCAAGGGCACATCGACAGATTGTTCACCTTGTCGGCTCGGGGATTCTATCGACCTTTCCCGTTACTGGCCCAATAATCTAACCACTAGACTACAGTACCTGCCACCTCTGTGATTCCCTCAATCTGCATTCAGAGTGACTGCCAGGGCTAGAACAACAAGGCCCTCAGTGACAGATCGCAATGTACTCATAAAACAGGCTCTCACTTATGCAAGCTGCTGATTAGGTGAAATGTATTCAGGGTACACTTCCAATCACAACCCCCCTCTTGGTGGTGAATGGGCAGGAGAGGAGTCTAGGTATGCATCCCAAATGGCACCCTGTTCCATATAGTGCACTACTTTTGTCCAGAGCCCTTTTGGCCCTGGTCAAAAGTAGTGCACTATATAGGGAATATGGTGCCAATTGAATGCATACCAGCACTCAGGGTAGGTAATTGGAACAGATGAGCCCAGGCTACAGGGTGGTAATGCTGCGGCACACAGGACCAGTAACAGCTTCTACATACTGGTTCACGGACCCCCAATTAGGCTCTCTAGATGTGAAGGTTCAGGTTCCTTCAGCGAGGGAGAGCAGGATGGTCCTATTTTATTACATCTGGTTGAGAGGTGTTTTCTTTGTGTCCCAAATGACATCCTATTCCCTGTATAGTGCACTAGTTTTGGCCAAAAGTAGTGCACTATACAGGGAATAGAGTGGCATTTGGGACTCGTACTTTGGATTTATGGGGCCTGGAAGGCAGCGCATGGAGAGACAGGGCTCCAGGTTAGCAAGTAGCGGATAAAACATGTTCTTTCTCTCTCTTTTCTTTCTGTCTCCTCAGTGATCGTCGTTTCTCACACACGGGGGAGGGGGGTAAGAGTGAAATATTTATACAGAGCCGGATAAACGCTTCTCCTTTCCCTTGCCCTCCTAATGGGTCACAGGAGACTGTGGTTACATTGGCAGCTGGAGCTGTAGCTGATGAAAGCTGTTCTAGGATCAGCCCATACCTCAGTTATGGGGTTGTTAGAGGGGAGAGCAGCCCCAGAGGACTGATCCTAGTGCTAAACATGTGAAGCCTGCTGAGGAATGGTAAAAAAGTGGTAATACTGTTGACAGACTGTGGTTGTAATATGTCTTATTAGTCAGAGCCCAGAGTTTTTCCTGACCACGTGACAAAAAATAACTCAGGGCTCTAGTCATGTTCCTAGTTATAGGCTATTATGAGGGCACAGATCTTTGCCTGGTCACATTTAATATGACTTATTGTCTTATTAACGTAGTCTTTAACCAACATGTACGGTAGCATTCAGGTTATTTAAGAGAGAAATGACACTATTTGTGACTGTCACATGGGGGGAAAAGCTTATCAAGTTACTTCAGACCTCTTGAATAACTCTTGCGTAAAACATAGTTTTAATGTACATTACCAAAAGTTAGAGGCTCTTTACTTCCTCAGACTTAGTTTGACAGCACCCTGGTATTATTAAAATGCTAATTTGTTAAACACGTTATCCATCATAGTACAAGCAAATCCAAACAACACACAAAAGCACAGACCTTGCATAAGTCGTGACCCTTTCTTTTCTCCAGAGCAGAATAATCTCTCTCCGTTTTTTGTCCTCGTTGCTAACCATAGTGCCTGTGTGCTGTGTTTCAACACATAACGCCACAGTGCTTCCCCATTGGCTCCATCGTAGTGGAATTACATTCTAACTTTGAGTACGTTGGTGAGTTGATTAAAGGTGCGATCTGGTATCTGTTCAATGGCCAATTAAATGATTGATATATACAAGTGGTGGGCCTGCCATTATGCTGAAAAACAAATCCCAGATTGTAGCTTTAAGTTGGAGGGCGAGTTACTTGTTGTCTGGGTCCATTGCGAGTTTCATTACTCCAGGCCTACCCCAGCAACCCCTGGGTTACTCCCATAGAGACGTAGTTTCAGGAGGTGGCAGAGATACTACTGTAAAGCATACATCATTGTCATCACAGCCGTAGACACCCCAAAAAAGTGTGCACATTTGAGAGATTTTCCCTCTACCTCATCTGATTACCATAGAAGTCATTATTGACTTACACACACACACACACACACACACACACACACACACACACACACACACACACACACACACACACACACACTGTACCACCGCTTCCTGTGTAAATTATTCCTTGGAGGGAAATGACGACAGTTGGGCCTGGTTTAGCGGAAGGCCAAGTCTTCCCACTCGGGAGGGACTTTGATTTGTCGTTTTAATTACCCTCGCCACCGAGACACTTTCTATCACTTTCTGTGTCTCCTCTCGTTTATAAATGCACACATATTAGTATTTTGACCTTTTCTTAATAGTATTTTTCTCTTAATTGTGAAACAAATGTTGTTTTTGCCGCTTGTTTTTACCAACCACCCGGACAACACAAAAACCCTCTCGTGAGAGGCTGAAGCAGTAGAGCCGTAGAGCAGAGCCCATGGAGCCATAATGGGTTAAGCTCCTAGCCCGAGGGCAGATCGATGAAAGGGAAAAAAAGCCAGCTGTCCTTGTCCATGGATGGTCTGCCAAACAATGGAATGTATAGTTTCTCTAGAGAGGATGTCTGCATCTCACAATGCAAAGTGGGACTTTATCTGTGTGAGGGACATTTAGTCATTCACTGGAGCATTCTTAGTGGGGTATACTCTCCTTTTCTGGGTCAGATATGGGTCGTTGTCCTAATGTCAGCGAGGTTAAAATGGGGTTTTGCCATGGCTTAAACATGGCTCGTGTTCATAAGGGCACAAACATAGCAAAACTATTTTAACAGCAAAAACAGACTATTTTTATTGGACAAGTTCAGACATGGCGGTTTTGCTCCGTTTCAAAGTGTTTTTCTCAGTTCTGTGTCTACTGAACACTACCTGGCCTATTCCTTCTGAATCACATCCGCAGGGCTCTTGGTCCTGATTAACTTGTGTGACCAATGCAGAATCGCTGTTCTTGCTCCTGAACGAACTTGAAGAAGAGAATATGTAATGAAATCCACTGTATTTTTCATTGTCATTTCCTCTTCACATATGACGCATGACGACTACTTATATAATATTGCACTTCATTGAATTTCCTCCACATCAAGTTAATAATTGAGTTTAATAATGTTGAGTGCTTATGGGCCTACTGTACTTTATATTAGATATGAGTCGATTCATTTCATGCAGACATCTTATTTGACCTGACAAATGTAGATTCTTTCTCTGTCATCAATAACTTGTTTGATACTTTTATCCACAGAATGTATTTAATAGACCTAGTATGTTCTCTATGATTTTCTCCTTAATCTCACCAAGACCAATGAACATACGGAGTCGGAGGTTTACATACACATACATTCGTATTTCAACCACTCCGCAAATGTCTTGTTAACAAACTATAGTTTTGGCTAGTCGGATAGGACATCTACTTTGTGCATGACACAAGTCATTTTTCCAACAATTGTTTACAGACAGATTGTTTCACTTATAATTCACTGTATCACAATTCCAGTGGGTCAGAAGTCTACATACACTAAGTTGACTGTGCCTTTAAACAGCTTGGAAAATTCCAGAAAATTATGTAATGGCTTTAGAAGCTTCTGATAGGCCTTGAAATACATCCACAGGTGCACCTCCAATTGACTCACATTATGTCAATTAGCCTAACTTCAAACTCAGTGCCTCTTTGCTTGACATCATGGGAAAATCAAAAGAAATCAGCCAAGACCTCAGAGATTAAATGTATTTGGCTAAGGTGTATGTAAACTTCCGACTTCAACTGTACATCATGTTAAAGGGTATTTCACATGGTACATCTGAAACATAATGTCTGTCACAACAGTAATGAGGATAACTGAACAGAAACAGAGCAAGGGAGAGTAAAGCAGTGTTTTAAGGCTTTGGGCCTGGTGTGTGTGTGTGTGTGTGTGTGTGTGTGTGTGTGTGTGTGTGTGTGTGTGTGTGTGTGTGTGTGTGTGTGTGTGTGTGTGTGTGTGTGTGTGTGTGTGTGTGTGTGTACAGTCGTGGCCAAAAGTTTTGAGAATGACACAAATATAAATTTTGTTTGCTGCTTCAGTGTCTTCAGATATTTTTGTCAGCTGTTACTATGGAATACTGAAGTATAATTACAAGCATTTCATAAGTGTCAAAGGCTTTTATTGACAATTACATGAAGTTGATGCAAAGTGTCAATATTTGCAGTGTTGACCCTTCCCAACACTTTTGCCTTATGGCAAGGTGCTCCATCATGCTGGAAAAGGCATTGTTCGTCACCAAACTGTTCCTGGATGTTTGGGAGAAGTTGCTCTCGTAGGATGCGTTGGTACCATTCTTTATTCATGGCTGTGTTCCTAGGCAAAATTGTGAGTGAGCCCACTCCCTTGGCTGAGAAGCAACCCCACACATGAATCGTCTCAGGATGCTTTACTGTTGATATGACACCGGACTGATGGTAGCGCTCACCTTGTCTTCTCCTGACAAGCTTTTTTCCGGATGCCCCAAACAATCGGAAAGGGGATTCATCAGAGAAAATGACTTTACCCCAGTCCTCAGCAGTCCAATCACTGTACCTTTTGCAGAATATCAGTCTGTCCCTGATGTTTTTCCTGGAGAGAAGTGGCTTCTTTGCTGCCCTTCTTGACACCAGGCCATCCTCCAAAAGCCTTCGCCTCACTATGCATGCAGATGCACTCACACCTGCCTGCTGCCATTCCTGAGCAAGTTCTGTACTGGTGGTGTCCCAATCCCGCAGCTGAATCAACTTTAGGAGACGGTCCTGGCGCTTGCTGGACTTTCTTGGGTGCCCTAAAGCATTCTTCACAACAATTGAACCGCTCTCCTTGAAGCTCTTGATGGTCCGATAAATGGTTGACTTAGGTGCAAACTTACTGGCAGCAATATCCTTGCCTGTTGAAGCCCTTTTTGTGCAAAACAATGATGACGACACGTGTTTCCTTGCGGGTAACCATGATTGACAGAGGAAGAACAATGATTCCAAGCACCACCCTCCTTTTCAAGCTTCCAGTCTGTTATTGAAACTCAATCAGCATGACAGAGTGATCTCTAGCCTTGTCCTTGTCAACACTCACACGTGTTAACGAGAGAATCACTGACATGATGTCAGCTCGTCCTTTTGTGGCAGGGCTGAAATGCAGTGGAAATGTTTTTTGGGGATTCAGTTCATTTGCAATGCAAAGATGGACTTTGCAAATAATTGCAATTCATCTTTTCACTCTTCATAACATTATGGAGTTAATGCAAATTGCCATCATATAAACTGAGGCAGTAGACTTTGTGAAAATTTAATATTTGTGTCATTCTCAAAACTTTTGGCCACGACTGTGTGTGTGTGTGTGTATATATAGTAACTGACTACTATCATTCACTAGTTATTTCCCCAATTTCTGTCTTTGCACTGTGTCTAGGCAGCTGTGGTTGAGGAAGACAAACACACCATCTTGAGGTCACCTCTCTGAGAACAAAGCCAATAAATGAGTCTTTATACCCCATGAAACAGGCCCCTATGTTTCAAATGAACATTCCGTGTGACCCCTCCACCACCGTAAATACTCCCAGCGCACCGCTCTGCCTTTCCGCCGCTATTCACTTTAGCTTTAATAACCACTATACTACAGCCATTCTGTACAAGAGCTTGACCGCTCACACACACACACACACACACACACACACACACACACACACACACACACACACACACACACACACACACACACACACACACACACACACACACACACACACACACACTGATCCGGACGCGTGTTGACTCAGACATGCTCCACACACACAGACACACACACACACATAGTCAGTGCTAGCCACTGCCCATAACAGCACTATTACTTACAGGAAATTAAACTCGCTCCTTTAACAGCCCAATACTCCTTCACAGAGGTAGACGGGGACACAAAACAACTAACAGTTAAATTGCTAAGCTATATATCTGCTGAGGTACCAATTGGCCCAAAAGATGGCATATACACACTCACAGACACATACACACACACTGGCCCAAGAGGTTTTTACCAGTGAAGGTCGCTGAGGTAGTGGAGTGCAGGGTTTGTGTATTCAGAACAGATGTGGTGGAATGCTGGAGTCATCGTTCATAGTCGTTTAACTGTTGGACAAACACACACACACACACACACACACACACACACCAATACTTGGCTAAAGGCATACTAGGTTTTATTTGCTACTAGCAGAACTCGGTTTGGAGAAGCAAACGTCTATGGCCTTAAAAAGATACTCGGAAAAAGCCTACATTTTACTGTTTGTCCCTCTTCAGATGCCGTAGCAGCAACATACAGTAACACTTCCTCGAAATTGTCAGAATCAGGCCTCCCAGGTGGCGCAGTGGTCTAAGGCAGTGCTAGCTGTGTCACCCGAGACTCTGGGTTTGAGCACAGGCTCTGTCGCAGTCGACCGCGACCGGGAGGTCCATGGGGCGACGCACAATTGGCCTATCGTCCTCCGGTTTAGGGAGGGTTTGGCCGGTAGGGATATCCTTGTCTCATCGCGCACTAGTGACTCCTGTGGCGGGCCGGGTGCAGTGCGAGCTGACCAGGTCGCTGTTTTACTCCGACACATTGGTGCGGCTGGCTTCCGGGTTGGATGCGCGCTGTGTTAAGAAGCAGTGCGGCTTGGTTGGAATGTGTTTCGGAGGAAGCATGGCTCTCGACCTTCGTCTCTCCCGAGCCCGTACGGGATGAGACAAGACAGTAACTACTAACAATTGGATACCACGAAGTTGGGGAGAAAAAGGGGGGTTAAAAAAAAAATATATATATATATATATATTGTCTGGATAAATCAAGAAATCTGTTATTAATTTTGACGTTTTTGCCGGGGAGGTCTTAGTTGCGCAATTTTACATCTAACTAAGATGTTTGGTGCAGTATTTCTCAAGTGATTTTTTTAGTTGATACATGAAAACCAGATGTCTGTCGTTGAATGACAACAAGTACTTCATTGAAGAATCCTTACTGTTGACCTATCACCGACAAAGGGGTGTAGACTTCGGCTACCGAACTTTGGCTTGACTTCAGTCAAAATTTTGTGTGATCGAACAGCCGAAAAACCTGCCGAACACCAAAACGAACAAACAAATGTTCCACACTCTGTACCCCTCACATACAATTATCTGTAATGTCCCTAAGTCGAGCAGTGAATTTCAAACACAGATTCAACCATAAAGACCAAGTAGGTTTTACAATGCCTCGGAAAGAAGGGCACCTATTGGTAGATGGGTAAAATAAAAATGAAAACACATTGATTATCTCTTTGATCATGGTGATGTTATCAATTAAACTTTGGATGATGTATCAATAAACCCAGTCAGTACAAAGATACAGGCGTCCTTACTAACTCAGTTGCCAGACAGGAAGGAAACGGCTCTGTAACGGTTGTCGTCTGGAGATAGAGAGGACCAAAGCGCAGCATGGTTAGTGTTCATCTTTTTAATAAACAACTGAACGCTTCAAAAATACAAAACAACAAAGTGACAACCGTTACAGAACCACCCACCAAAAAAGGACCAAGTAGCGTGGTAACAGGCAGCAGCAGCAGGAGCAGCGCGATAAGGAGGAATGGACATGGGGGGACATTCTAGATGGCAAGGGTTGCTACACATGGGAGGAGATCCTGGCTGGAAAGGATCGCCTCCCATGGGAACAGGTGGAGGCAGCCAGGAAAGCGGAGGCAGCAGCTAAAGGGAGCCAGCGCTTTGAGGGAACACGGCTGGCAAGGAAGCCCAAGAAGCAGCCCCAAAAATGTCTTGGGGGGTGGCACACGGGGTGTGTGGCTAAGGCAGGTAGGAGACCTGCGCCAACTCCCTGTGCTTATTGTGAAGAGAGAAGGCGTTGTACCGGGCACCACGCACCAGGCCTACAGTGCGCCTCATCTGTCCAGAGCCGCCAGAGTCTCCCGTCTGTCCTGAGCCGCCAGAGTCTCCCGTCTGTCCTGAGCCGCCAGAGTCTCCCATCTGTCCTTAGCCGCCAGAGCCGCCAGTCTGTCCTGAGCCGCCAGTCAGCCAGGAGCCACCAGTCAGCCAGGAGCCGCCAGTCAGCCAGGAGCTGCCAGCCAGCCAGGAGCCTCCAGAGCCGCCAGCCAGCCAAGAGCCTCCAGAGCCGCCAGCCAGCCAGGACCTTCCAGAGCTGCCTGTCACACCGGCGATGCCGGAATTGCTCTTCAGTCCGGAGCTGCTCTTCAGTCCGGAGCTGCCCTTCAGTCCGGAGCTACCCCTCAGTCCTGAGCTGCCCCTCAGTCCTGAGCTGCCCCTCAGTCCTGAGCTGCCCCTCAGTCCTGAGCTGCCCCTCAGTCCAGAGCTGCCCCTCAGTTCGGAGCTGCCCCTCAGTCCAGAGCTGTCCCTCAGTCCGGAGCTGCCCCTCAGTCCAGTGGGGCCCTTTAGTAGGGTTGCCAGTCCTAGGTTGGCGGCGAGGGTCGCCGTTCTTAGGGGGCCACAGAAGCGGACTAAGACTATGGTGGAGTGGGGTCCACGTCTAGCGCCAGAGCCACCACCGCGGACAGATGCCCACATAGACCCTCCCCTATAGGTTCTGGTTTTGTGGCTGGAGTCCGGGGGGGGTACTGTCACATTCTGACCCTAGTTCTTGTGTTATTTCTTTGTTTTAGTTGGTCAGGACGTGAGTTGGGTGGGTATTCTATGTTTTGTGTTTCTAGGTTGGGGTTCTTGTTTGGCCTGATATGGTTCTCAATCAGAGGCAGGTGTTAGTCATTGTGTCTGATTGGGAACCATATTTAGGTAGCCTGTTTTCTGTTGGGGTTTGTGGCTGGTTATTTTCAGTCTTTGTGTGTCTGCACCAGATAGAACGGTTTCGGTTGTCATTTTGTTGTTTTGTATTTTTGAAGTGTTCAGTTGTTTATTAAAAAGATGAACACGCTGCCTTTGGTCCTCTCTATCTCCAGACGACAACCGTTACACGCTCAGGGATTTTACCAGACAATGGTGACTTTAAAATAGTTCAAGTTTAATGGCTGTGATAGGATAAAACTGAGGATGGATCAACAACATTGTAATTACTCCACAATACTGTCTTAAATGACAGTGAAAAGAAGGAAGCCTGTACAGAATACAACATATTCCAAAACATGCATCCTGTTTGCAATAAGGCACTAAAGTAAAACTGCAAGAAATATAGCAAAGAAATTAACTTTATCTCCTGAATACAAAGTGTTATGTTTGGGGCAAATCCAACACAACACATCACTGAGTACCACTCGTCATTTTTTCAACAAGGTGGTGGCTGCATCATATTATAGGTATGCTTGTCTTTGGAAAGGACTAGGGAGTTTTTTAGGATACAAATAAACAAATAGAGAGAAGCACAGGCAAAATCCTAGAGGAATTCTTGGTTCAGTCTGATTTCCAGCAAATTCACCTTTCAGCAGGACAATTTTCTAAAACACCAGATGACAGTGAATGTTCCTGAGTGGCCTAGTTACAGTTTAGACTAAAATCAGTTTAAAAATCTATGGCAAGACTTGAAAATGGCTGTCTAGCAACGAACAACAACCAACTTGACAGAGCTTGAAGAATTCTTCTAAAGAATAATGTGCAAATATTGTACAATCCAGGTGTGCAAAGCTCTGAGAGACTAACCCAGAAAGACTCACAGCTGTCATCACTGGCAAAGGGGATTCTAACACTCGGGGGTGTGAATACTTACATCAATTAGATATTTATGTATTTCATTTTCAAAAAATTTGCTAAATTTCTAAGAACATGTTTTTACTTTGTCATTATGGGGTATTGTGTGTGGGTGAGCAACATTTGAATCCACTTTGAATTCAGGCTGTAACACAACAACATGTGGTATAAGTCAAGGAGTGTGAATGCTTTCTGAAGGCACTGTATGCCAACTGTTTTGGCTGGGAAGCATACGTTAAGTTTAAGGGGTAACTAAACCAGCTAAAGTGTTGAGAGAGATGGGTTCAGCAGATTGAGACTCAGTCTGGTGAGGCCGGTATTGAGAGAACAAGTTTAAGAGAATGATCATCGGCTGGCATAGGCTGCTTGTTTAATCTCAATTCCAAGGCTGGCAGGACCTGCCTCCTGCTGTAAGGCTCCATGATTAGACAGACATCTATCTCTCTCTCTCTCTCTCTCTCTCTCTCTCTCTCTCTCTCTCTCTCTCTCTCTCTCTCTCTCTCTCTCTCTCTCTCTCTCTCTCTCTCTCTCTCTCTCTGTCTCTGTCTCTGTCTCTGTCTCTCTGTCTCTCTCTCGCTCTTCGTGTAAGGTACCATGATTGGACAGACATCTCTCTCTCTCTATCTCTCTCTCTCTCTCTCTCTCTCTCTTCGTGTAAGGTACCATGATTAGACAGCCCTCTCTCTTTCTCTCTCGTTTTCTTAACCTCTCTCTCAACGTACCCTCTCTCTTTCTCTCTAACCTTTTACATTAGCCTCTATCGCATCTCTCTCTCCATCTCTCTTCTCTCTCTCCCCTCATCTCCCTCCCTCCTCCGCTCTCAGTACCCCAGCGAGGTGACCTGTCCGATCTAGCCAAGGTCATGGAGGTGACATGATGGAGAGGGCGGCTGATTATAGCCGGCTTCATTTCTTTCCCCCTTGGCCCATCCCTCCTTGCATCCGCTCCTTCCATCCCCTCCATCCCTACTTCCATCCCCTCCATCCCTCCATTCCCCCCTCAATCCCTCCTTGCATCCCCTCCTTCCATTGCGTCCACCCCTCCTTCCATCCCCTCCATCCCTCCATTCCCCCCTCCATCCCTCCTTCCATTCCCTCCATTCCCCCCTCCATCCCTCCTTCCATCCCCTCCATCCCTCCATTCCTCCCTCCATACTTTCATTCTCCCCTCCATCCCTCCATCCCTCCTTCCATCCCCTCCATTCCCCCTTCATCTCTCCTTCCATCCCCTCCATCCCTCCTTCCATCCCCTCCATCCCTCATTCCATCCCTCCGTCCATCCCTCCATCCCTCCTTCCATCCCCTCCATCCCTCCATTCCCCCCGCATCCCTCCTTCCATCCCCTCCATCCCTCCATTCCCCCCTCCTTCCATCCCCTCCATCCCTCCATTCCCCCCTCCATCCCTCCTTCCATTCCCTCCATTCCCCCCTCCATCCCTCCTTCCATCCCCTCCATCCCTCCTTCCATCCCCTCCATCCCTCCATTCCCCCCTCCTTCCATCCCCTCCATCCCTCCTACCATTCCCTCCATTCCCCCCTCCATCCTTTCATTCTCCCCTCCATCCCTCCTTCCCTCCATCCCTCCTTCCATCCCTTCCATCCCTCCTTCCATCCCCTTCATCCCTCCTTCCATCCCCTCCATTCCCCCTACATCTCTCCTTCCATCCCCTCCATCCCTCCTTCCATCCCCTCCATCCCTCATTCCATCCCCTCCATCCCTCCGTCCACCCCTCCATCCCCTCCATCCCTCCATTCCCCCCTCCATCCCACCTTCCATCCCCTCCATCCATCCTTTCATCCCTCCTTCCATCCCTCCATTCCCCCCTACATCTCTCCTTCCATCCCCTCCATCCCTCCTTCCATCCCCTCCATCCCTCATTCCATCCCCTCCATCCCTCCGTCCAACCCTCCATCCCTCCTTCCATCCCCTCCATCCCTCCATTCCCCCCTCCATCCCACCTTCCATCCCCTCCATCCCTCCTTCCCTCCCCTCCATCCCTCCTTCCATCCCTTCCATCCCTCCTTCCATCCCCTCCATCCCTCCTTTCATCCCTCCTTCCATCCCTCCATTCCCCCCTCATCCCTCCTTCCATCCCCTCCATCCCTCCATTCCCCCCTCCTTCCATCCCCTCCATCCCTCCATTCCCCCCTCCATCCCTCCTTCCATCCCCTCCATCCCTCCATTCCCCCCTCCATCCTTTCATTCTCCCCTCCATCCCTCCTTCCATCCCCTCCATCCCTCATTCCATCCCTCTGTCCACCCCCTCCATCCCTCCTTCCATCCCCTCCATCCCTCCATTCCCCCGTCATCCCTCCTTCCATCCCCTCCATCCCTCCATTCCCCCCTCCTTCCATCCCCTCCATCCCTCCATTCCCCCCTCCATCCCTCCTTCCATCCCCTCCATCCCTCCATTCCCCCCTCCATCCTTTCATTCTCCCCACCATTCCTCCTTCCATCCCCTTCATCCCTCCTTCCATCCCCTCCATTCCCCCCTACATCTCTCCTTCCATCCCCTCCATCCCTCCTTCCATCCCCTCCATCCCTCATTCCATCCCCTCCATCCCTCCGTCCACCCCCTCCATCCCTCCTTCCATCCCCTCCATCCCTCCATTCCCCCCTCCATCCCGCCTTCCATCCCCTCCATCGCTCCTTCCACCCCCTCCATCCCTCCTTCCATCCCCTCATCCCTCCTTCCATCCCTCCTTCCATCCCCTCCATCCCTCCATTCCCCCCTCCGTCCCTCCTTCCATCCCCTCCATTCCTCCTTCCATCCCCTCCATCCCCCTTCCATCCCCTCCATCCCTCCATCCCTCCTTCCATCCCCTCCATCCCTCCTTCCATCCCCCTTCCATCCCCTCCATCCCTCCTTCCATCCCCTCCATCCCTCCATTCCCCCCTCCATCCCTCCTTCCATCCCCTCCATCCCTCCTTCCATCCCCTCCATTCCTCCTTCCATCCCCTCCATCCCTCCATTCCCCCCTCCATCCTTTCATTCTCCCCTCCATCCCTCCTTCCATCCCCTCCATCCCTCATTCCATCCCTCTGTCCACCCCCTCCATCCCTCCTTCCATCCCCTCCATCCCTCCATTCCCCCGTCATCCCTCCTTCCATCCCCTCCATCCCTCCATTGCCCCCTCCTTCCATCCCCTCCATCCCTCCATTCCCCCCTCCATCCCTCCTTCCATCCCCTCCATCCCTCCATTCCCCCCTCCATCCTTTCATTCTCCCCACCATTCCTCCTTCCATCCCCTTCATCCCTCCTTCCATCCCCTCCATTCCCCCCTACATCTCTCCTTCCATCCCCTCCATCCCTCCTTCCATCCCCTCCATCCCTCATTCCATCCCCTCCATCCCTCCGTCCACCCCCTCCATCCCTCCTTCCATCCCCTCCATCCCTCCATTCCCCCCTCCATCCCGCCTTCCATCCCCTCCATTGCTCCTTCCACCCCCTCCATCCCTCCTTCCATCCCCTCATCCCTCCTTCCATCCCTCCTTCCATCCCCTCCATCCCTCCATTCCCCCCTCCGTCCCTCCTTCCATCCCCTCCATTCCTCCTTCCATCCCTTCCATTCCTTCTTCCATCCCCTCCATCCCCCTTCCATCCCCTCCATCCCTCCATCCCTCCTTCCATCCCCTCCATCCCTCCTTCCATCCCCCTTCCATCCCCTCCATCCCTCCTTCCATCCCCTCCATCCCCCTTCCATCCCCTCCATCCCTCCATCCCTCCTTCCATCCCCTCCATCCCTCCTTCCATCCCCCTTCCATCCCCTCCATCCCTCCTTCCATCCCCTCCATCCCTCCATTCCCCCCTCCATCCCTCCTTCCATCCCCTCCATCCCTCCTTCCATCCCCTCCATTCCTCCTTCCATCCCCTCCATCCCTCCTTCCATCCCCTCTATCCCTCCATTCCCCCCTCCGTCCCTCCTTCCATCCCCTCCATCCCCTCCATCCCTCCGTCCCTCCTTCCATCCCCTCCATCCCTCCTTCCATCCCCCTTCCATCCCCTCCATCCCTCCTTCCATCCCCTCCATCCCTCCATTCCCCCCTCCATCCCTCCTTCCATCCCCTCCATCAAGGGGAATGGAGGCTGTGTGTGTGTATATGGAGGGGGAGCTGTGTGTGTGGGGGGTGGGGGGGTGTACAGGCGTGCGTGAGAAACAGAATCTAAGAGACTGTGTGTGTGGGGGGGGGGAGTGTACAGGCGTGCGTGAGAAACAGAATCTAAGAGACTCTGTGTGTGGGGGGGGGGGGGTGTACAGGCGTGCGTGAGAAACAAAATCTAAGAGACTGTGTGTGTGGGAGGGGGGGGGGGTGTACAGGCGTGCGTGAAAAACAGAATGTGTGTGCGTTCAAAAATTGGACACAAATAATGACTTGGCCCCAATGCTCCAGACAGTATCTTGGGCTGTGTAGCAGTGTCCAATGGGGGAATGTGATGTCTTGACTGCTCCCTATAGGAGATGGGGAATTCTGACACACACACACACCTACACACACCTACACACACCTACACACACACACACACACACACACACACACACACACACACACACACACACACACACACTCCATGAGACTTCCATCAAAGCAGCTGGTGGCTGAACAACAACCATTTAAGCCTTCTTTAAAAGGAAAGTGTAGCGGTCCTTCCTCATGCTTCATGGGTAAAAGTATTAACCCAGGACATTGCCTAGGAAGGTATGCTTCCATTCTGTTCTATTTTCAACACAAGAGGCTGTGGTTTCGCTGTTTGGCTAATGGAAAGATCATGTAAGTCTTCCCAAATGAGTCACTATGTGTTATGTGGTTAGGAGGCCTTTGGAGATGGGTTGAGTCAATGTTATCTTTTATATGGTGGAAAATAGCATTGTCTTGTCTCTGTTTCTTCACCCCAGACTAGACAATGAGAGCAGCGGGAGAGGATGGATCATTATTTTGAGATAAAAGGGGCAAAGCCGCAGTGGTGTGTACTGTGCATGTGCGACGGTGAAAAGGGTACACTACACTCCCGCAATATCCCAGAGAGAAGGGTTCCTCTGAGAATTACTCCTACTTTGACACACACAAGACAACGGGCGACACTATCTCAGAAATGGTGTGTGTGTGTGTGTGTGTGTGTGTGTGTGTGTGTGTGTGTGTGTGTGTGTGTGTGTGTGTGTGTGTGTGTGTGTGTGTGTGTGTGTGTGTGTGTGTGCGCGCGCGCGCGGGCTTGCGTGCGTCAAAGTTCCTGTCTCATACTGCAACTTGTAGTAGGAGCAGAATACTACGTCATGTACAGTACTTGCTAGCATTCCAATTTCAATAAGATTAGCTGACTAAATACCACCATCACATCCTCCTCATTCTCCTACAGTGGCGTATTTAGCATATATTGCCTTTTTAATGTTCGAAGTGTATAACGAACCCCATGTGAGTGGAGACTTGCAAATGACTCTTTTCAAAGGTGATTACCCACAATCCCTCACGGTTGTAATTAATCACGAGCAGTAAGCGAAGGGCGAAGGGCTTCATGTATTCATGACATGTACTTAAGCACATACCGTATATTTCACTCTGCCGCCAACTAACATGTTCCTTAATAATGAAGTCAATTTATCAAAGCTTCTCCGGGACTGAATATATTAGCATTGATTGCATCCCAAATGACACACTAGTCCCCACATAGTGCACTACTTTTGACCAGAATCATATGGGCACTTAAAAGGGAATAGGGTGCCATTTGGGACATCCCCATGAACATTACCTCAGGATGTGGAGAGCGGGAATGAGGGGCCTCTGGTCCAGTGCCTTCCAACATGTTCCGTCTCATTGCAGTTCTACAGTTGGATTTAGTGCTACAATCACCTCCTGTGCTTCTTCATATGAACTGGGTGTATCAAAGTAATGGAGTCATTTGCATGGTATGGTGGAATAGCTTTAGGGCATCCTGAACGTGTTTGACGGCATGAGGAGTTCATTTTGTCTACTGGAGGATGGAGGAGGATAGAGGATTGTCATACTAGAAGTCTGTGACATCCGTCACTATTATTATAGGGTTCTCACTCTATGGGCCGTTGCCATTGTTCAATGTCAGTGCAGGAAAGGAGACAAGGAGAAGAGGCAACAACAGACTATTGAGATGGACCCAATCTCTTTATAACTTTCTCTCTCCCTCAACTCCTCTCCCTCTCTCCTCCCTCTCCCTCTCTTTTCCCTCTCTTTCTCTCTGTCTCTCTCTCTCTCTCTCTTCTCCCTCTCTCTAACTCTCCCTCTCTCAGCCTCTCTCTCTCTCTCTCTCTCTCTCTCTCTCTCTCTCTCTCTATAACTCTCCCTCTCTCGCTCTCTCTCCCTCTTCTCCCTCTCTCTAACTCACCCTCTCTCTATCTCTCTCTCACGTTCTCTTCCCCTCTCTCTATCTCTCTCTCTCTCACGTTCTCTTCTCACTCTCTCCCTCTCTCTCTCTCTTGCTATCTCTCTCTCTCTCAGACACAGGCTGTAATCTCCTGCTTTGATCAGGCCTAATAATTCTCATCAGTGCTGCTTAAGGAGGCCTGGCCCTGTGCCCAACGCTGCTGTGTGCGTGCGTGCGTGCGTGTCATAACCCCGACCACAAACGTGCCTCCAGCCAGCCCTTGACATGCCCACAGTAAAGAGACACTGGGGACACACTGAAAGATCCACTGAAGAGGCTGATGTCGTTCTATAAGCATGGATGACAGGTTCAGTACACATCACTGCATTCTGTATCAGAAACTTCAGCCGTACGTTACTTCCTGGTTAACCTATAGACATACGAGCTACCAGACCTCATGATTGGCTAACCCTAGAGATCCCTTCCGTCTCCACTGACTTAGATAAATCTGCTTTGAGTTTTTTTGCACCTCGTGTATGGAACAATCTACAGGACTCCCTGCAGCTTGATGTTCTAGTGTCTCTGAGGCTGTTCAACTTGTTGATTATAGACCTCTTTGCTGAGGGATGTGATTGTTTTACTTGAATGGCTTGTAGATCTTGTATGTTTTTATTATGTCTTAAATAGAATACATTGTGTAAATAGTATGACTTGTGCATATGTAGGGCTCCCTTGTGAAACATTCCTTGGTCTCAATGGGACAAAAAGAATGACTTCACTGGGCCTTGTGCTGTGTAGAGCCATAGTCTTTTAATTAAGCCTGTTTGTGTTCCCACCTACAAACTTACACTGTTCACCAAACGTTGTTAGTGCATTTGCTTTCCGTTACTATACTGTAATATGATCCGGAATCAGTCACTTTTGAACCAAGCTCCTCCATTCATCCCCCACTGTGCTGCATCCTCACTGGCGTACCAGTCTGTACCACTGTGCTGCATCCTCATTGGCGTACCAGTCTGTACCACTGTGCTGCATCCTCACTGGCGTACCAGTCTGTACCACTGTGCTGCATCCTCATTGGCGTACCAGTCTGTACCACTGTGCTGCATCCTCATTGGCATACCAGTCTGTACCACTGTGCTGCATCCTCATTGGCATACCAGTCTGTACCACTGTGCTGCATCCTCATTGGCGTACCAGTCTGTACCACTGTGCTGCATCCTCATTGGCATACCAGTCTGTACCACTGTGCTGCATCCTCATTGGCGTACCAGTCTGTACCACTTGTGCTGCATCCTCATTGGCGTACCAGTCTGTACCACTGTGCTGCATCCTCATTGGCGTACCAAATCAAAATCAAATCATATTTTATTTGTCACATACACATGGTTAGCAGATGTTAGTGTGAGTGTAGCGAAATGCTTGTGCTTCTAGTTCCGACAATGCAGTAATAACCAACAAGTAATTTATCTAACAATTCCAAAACTACTACCTTATAGACACAAGTGTAAGGGGATAAAGAATATGTACATAAAGATATATGAATGAGTGATGGTACAGAGCGGCATAGGCAAGATACAGTAGATGGTATTGAGTGCAGTATATACATATGAGATGAGTATGTAAACAAAGTGGCATAGTTAAAGTGGCTAGTGATACATGTATTACATAAGGATGCAGTAGATGATATAGAGTACAGTATATACGTATACATATGAGATTAATAATGTAGGGTATGTAAACATTATATTAGGTAGCATTGTTTAAAGTGGCTAGTGATATATTTTACATCATTTCCCATCAATGTTGGCAGCAGCCACTCAATGTTAGTGGTGGCTGTTTAACAGTCTGATGGCCTTGAGATAGAAGCTGTTTTTCAGTCTCTCGGACCCAGCTTTGATGCACCTGTACTGACCTCACCTTCTGGATGATAGCGGGGTGAACAGGCAGTGGCTCGGGTGGTTGTTGTCCTTGATGATCTTTATGGCCTTCCTGTGACATCAGGTGGTGTAGGTGTCCTGGAGGGCAGGTAGTTTGCCCCCGGTGATGCGTTGTGCAGACCTCACTACACTCTGGAGAGCCTTACGATTGTGGGCGGAGCAGTTGCCGTACCAGGCGGTGATACAGCCCGACAGGATGCTCTCGATTGTGCATCTGTAGAAGTTTGTGAGTGCTTTTGGTGACAAGCCGAATTGTCTGTGATGTGTACGCCGAGGAACTTAAAACTTACTACCCTCTCCACTACTGTTCCATCAATGTGGATAGGGGGGTGTTCCCTCTGTTTCCTGAAGTCCACAATCATCTCCTTAGTTTTGTTGACGTTGAGTGTGAGGTTATTTTCCTGACACCACACTCCGAGGGCCCTCACCTCCTCCCTGTAGGCCATCTCGTCGTTGTTGGTAATCAAGCCTACCACTGTTGTGTCGTCCGCAAACTTGATGATTGAGTTGGAGGCGTGCGTGGCCACGCAGTCGTGGGTGAACAGGGAGTACAGGAGAGGGCTCAGAACGCACCCTTGTGGGGCCCCAGTGTTGAGGATCAGCGGGGTGGAGATGTTGTTGCCTACCCTCACCACCTGGGGGCGGCCCGTCAGGAAGTCCAGTACCCAGTTGCACAGGGCGGGGTCGAGAACCAGGGTCTCGAGCTTGGTGACGAGCTTGGAGGGCACTATGGTGTTAAATGCCGAGCTGTAGTCGATGAACAGCATTCTCACATAGGTATTCCTCTTGTCCAGATGGGTTAGGGCAGTGTGCAGTGTGGTTGAGATTGCATCGTCTGTGGACCTATTTGGGCGGTAAGCAAATTGGAGTGGGTCTAGGGTGTCGGGTAGGGTGGAGGTGATATGGTCCTTGACTAGTCTCTCAAAGCACTTCATGATGACGGAAGTGAGTGCTACGGGCGGTAGTCGTTTAGCTCAGTTACCTTAGTTACCTTACCAGTCTGTACCACTGTGCTGCATCCTCATTGGCGTACCAGTCTGTACCACTGTGCTGCATCCTCATTGGCATACCAGTCTGTACCACTGTGCCCTTCTATTGTCTGGCATGAGGCAATCTGTGTCTGACTCTCCTGGGTCCGTTTATGCAATACATTAGCTTTTGTAGTTTTGAAGGTTAAGCTGTATCAGTGTCTTCAGGGAGTGAGGTGTGTGTGTGTGTGTCACACTATCTATCTCTTTACTCACACACACACACACACAGCTCCTATTTAGACACACACACACACACACACAAGCAAATACACACACACACACACACACACACAGTGGCATGTCAACACACACACACACACAGTGACATGTCAACACACACACACGAACACACACATACAAACAAACACACTCATCTGCTATTTAGACACACTCACACTAGCAAATATATGCATGTACGAAGCACACAGTCCTGCAACTCTCCTGTTTTTACACACACACACACACACACACACACACACACACACACACACACACACACACACACACAAGCAAATACACACACACACACACAGTGACATGTCAACACACACACACACACACACAGTGACATGTCAACACACACACACACACACACAGTGACATGTCAACATACACACACGAACACACACATACAAGCAAACACACTCATCTGCTATTTAGACACACTCACACTAGCATATATATGCATGTACGAAGCACACAGTCCTGCAACTCTCCTGTTTTTACACACACACAAACACACACACACACACACACACACACACACACACACACACAGTGACATGTCAACACACACACACGAACACACTCATCTGCTATTTAGACACACTCACACTAGCAAATATATGCATGTACGAAGCACACAGTCCTGCAACTCTCCTGTTTTTACACACACACACACACACACACACACACACACACACACACACACACACACAGTGACATGCCAACACACACACACGAACATACACATACAAACAAACACACTCATCTGCTATTTAGACACACTCACACTAGCAAATATATGCATGTACGAAGCACACAGTCCTGCAACTCTCCTGTTTTTACACACACACACACACACACACACACACACACACACACACACACACACACACACACACACACTGCCCCACTATTTTGGTTAGCTCTGCTCCGGTGCACCTGGGGAGACGCAAAAGGAAGCAGGGAAATGTATCGTGTTCTGTTTATCTCCTTGATTATTTACCTCAACCTTCGGCAGTGCAGTTCTGTTTTTGTTGTTTGAAGGTCTTTCCCTCCCAGAGAGATGACTCATGTTACAGCAGGCAGTCTCTTTAATTCTAATTAGTGTGTGATTAGCATAACCTGGATTAGCATAGTTAAATGGTTTGTTTTTCCTTTGTGACTGACTGTGTGCGCATGTGTAAGTTCTGCGTGACTGACTGACCACCCTGGGAAGAGGACGCCATGAGGCAGATGCATCCGTCGGCGTTGACCCTCTGGGTTGGCGCGCTTGATATCTGACCCCCACATGACCTCCTGACCTCCCAACTGTTTGATGGGGCTTTACTTTATGTGATTTGTTGTTTTAATTCAGATACAGTTGATTCAGATTAGGCCGAGATGAAAAATCATTAACTTGTATATAGTCCTTAGTAATAATTTAGGCTTGTCTGAATGAGCCTCTGTGGTGGTGTCCAATGTGAGTTACTAAGGGGGAGTATTTGAATATGGCGTTTTCCCATTAAATATCCCTCATTGACACCTCTTCATTTTGCCACAAACCCACATCAGTCAAACAGACTCCTATTGGAGAATTCAATCTCACATTTAATTTGCCATTGTTATGCAATTTGCAACACACATTTATTTTCCCCCTCTGAGGGGGAAAAAAAGGACATTTGTCATCATCGTTTCATCATCGAACAACAGCGCATCAATCTCCTGCCCCTGCCACCTATAACATATCAGTGAATCAACTTCAACAGTAATTCTTCCCAAGGCAACCACACACGTGGATAGTTAGAAAAACAGCCTCGGCACCAAAGGCTGGTTGGTTTAGTTATTGTTGTTTATGCCCTGGGAATGGATGTCGTTAAGTAAGTTGTTTTCGTTGCACCCAGAAGCTGTCTGCCCTGTTTCTATTGTAGTCTTTGTTAGAAAGAGCTAGTCTGTGTTCATTAGGGCACATCGTTGCAAAACGGAAACCAAAAATGTGCATTTCTTATTGGATAGATAGTTCGTCCATTCCTGTTTCAGTCTGTTTTCTTCTGTTTCGTGCTTAATGAACATGACCCAGGAGAGTACCTCCTAGCTAAAGTGAATACATCATTTCTATCACACTGTGCTCTGAAATATGATTATCCACTTTATTATGGTGAGAGCTCCCCTACTGTGAATTTAAATGGCTGCCTTTGGGAAATGATCATTACATTTGATCTAGCCCAGTGGTTCACAACTCCTCAATACCCCCAGCAATACATTGTTTTTGGAGACCCAGACAAGCACACCTGATTCAACTTGTCAACTAATCATCAAGCCCTCGAGGAGTTGAATCAGGTGAGTTTGTCTGGGGCTACAACTCAAATGTGTGCTGTTGGGGGGGGGGGGGGGTACTGGAGGATTGGAGTTGGGAAACATTGCTCTAGCCAGTGTATAATCTGAAGGGGAAATGACCTGAGATTATTGTTTTACTTGTATCTAGCAGGACCTTTAGTGAGGCTGGTTGGTTGATTTATACCCTTAGCCTGGGTACCAATTTAATTTCAATTCAATTTAAGGGGCTTTATTGGCATGGGAAACACACGTTAACATTGCCAAAGCAAATTAAATAGATAATTAACAAAAGTGAAATAAACATTTTTTTTTAAATGTACATCCAAAAGATTTAAAGACATTTCAAATGTCATTATGTCTATAAACAGTACAGTGTTGTAACGATGTGCAAATAGTTCAAGTACAAAAGGGAAAATAAATCAACAAAATGATGGGTTCTAGTCATCTGTCCTTCTATGGCCTGCAATCATCTGGGTTGTTTCATTGGGGCACACTGTAGCAAAACGCTTTTCAACGTGAAATGAAACAAGTGGTTCCATTTTGGACAAATCATTTTTTTTCAACAGAACATGAAAACAAGAGGTTATTATTGGACGAATCCAGGTAGTCCCTCCCTGTTTTAGTCTGTTTGGTGCCCTACTAAAATAAGTCCTTCATGGCATTGTAGTTGGAGTACCCTCTTTCCAGAGATGAAGACCAACTTACATATCAGTGGAAATCATAGTCAATCACTTAAAAAGTTGATTTAAGTCAACATTTTAATAAAGCAATTTGATTATAAAGTTAGGAAATAGACCTATTCACACCTAAAAGTATTATCAATTGATTAAGTGATTCAACAATTATAAGGACACTATACATAGTAGGACAAGTATTTATACAAGTATTAGCAGAAATCCCATATGCAAAACAATGAATTATGTAGAAATAAAGAGAACGCTAAATCTATCAAAGTTTTGGGAAGTAAAGGCTATCTTTCCATTTGGAATTGGTCTTCAGTAGCAGATGAAGTTGAGGCTCTCCTGGCAGTCCCGGGCTTCCCATGCTCCCTCTGTTGCTATGGCCCCACAGCGGAGGTTCCAGGCGGGGCATTGATGCAGTCCACCCTGGGGCCAGGCCTCGTACTCCAGTGGGTCCCCGTTCACCCACAACCAGCGGTTGGCCAGGTAGCGCAGGCCCGTCCACAAGTGTGTTGTTGTGGTCTGGGCCTCCCTGCTCTCCCTCTGGGCCAGAAGCAGCTCCGTCTCAGACACCAGGCTGGTGAGGTCTATGTGCTGCTCCCTACAGTGCTCCAGAGCCTCCTCCCACGTCTTGCTCTCCCTCACCACAATCAGCTTCAAGCAGAAGAAGGGTCTCCGAAGGTCTTCAAACTCATTATGCCATGTATTTCCTATAATCATACCATAGTTTTTTCCACGTTCGTTGTTTGGTTGACCCTTGTCCCAGGGACCAAGGTAGGTTGCATATCCACCTCCCGACCACCTCCAGCCTGTTAGGTTGTGGGGCTCTCTGTACAGACCAATCCAGGTGGACAAATCAATCCACCTATCTCCCCGCCTTTGTAGCTGCTGCTGATCCCGCACACTGCTGATAGAGGACAGGTCGGTGTAATGGTTTCTGCAGAACTCCTGAGCTTCTAACCAACTTTTTTGGTCATAAACATAGACGTGCTTCCCAGACACAGAGATGTATGGTTGATTCCCCCCGTATCCCATCTCCCAAAATGCCTCCAACACATTGGACAGGAGGAGTACTGTGCAAACGGTCTTCTCCATGACAGTGTTGTGTTTCCGATTTGAGGTGAAGTGTGTCTCCTCTGCTGATGCTGCTCTGTCTGATGCTCTGATTGATGACGCTGGTCTGTTTTGAGGCATGAGGGACCAATAGAAGAGTTTTACATTTTTCATTTTTGTTTTGCAAATATGCTCACCTGTACAAACATAAGGAAGGCAAATCGAACATACAAATGATGTCTCTTCGGGGGGCTCACTGAAGATGGGTGGAACAAGTTTAACAATAGTCAGCAAGTGACACGTAGACCCAAAGTTGTTTGCCTGGTCGTTGTGTCTCTACCAGTCAAACAAATTCTCTGACACATGAAAAGGCTGCTCGTAGAAAATGGATGGAAAAGGTTGAGGTCTGTGCAAATAACGTGAATAACTTTGAATGAGGAGCAACAGTTGTTAGTTTAGCGCCACTGCTATAGGATTGTCTTCTCTTGACACCCCAACCAGTTCCTCCCTGCCCGGCTGCCTGTGCAGAATAGCCTAGAATCCAAGCAAAATAGGATCTGATTTAGAGGGAAATGTCTATTCACGCTTTTTTAATGACTTTCAATCGACAAATGGACTTTTAACTAACTCAGGAAGGGACAGATGGGCCTTTTACAGTGGGGAGGATGTGGGCAGAGCCATGCAAGAGCGAGCGAAATCCAATTGGCACATTCTAGCATGTACTGTATTAGCATATTTCCGTTAGGGAACGTCTCTGAAGTACGTGTGTTGAAGAACTTGAATTCGCCATTGGATTCCTTCTAAACAACAGCCATTTTGGAAACTCTGGCAACGGGAAGAGCTGAGCGATTAGTGTTTTTTAAGGTCCATTCGGTTTACTCACGAAGTGACCCTCTGTGACCAAGAGAAAGTGGGCGTGTTTAATTTCTTCAAAATGATTTTGTATTTTTTCATGTTGAGAGTGAGACAGAGAGATAACCACCATTTCCGTCTCCCAGGCTGGACTCTGTCGCTCAGAGGCAGACTGATTCTTTGTCAGCTTGGGGACAGAAATTGTGACACATCACTCCCTATGCAAATGTGGGGTGTGAAACCTGACACTTCAAGTTAGCTCCGCTGACAGCGGAAAGTAGACAGATGGGGCTTTCTGGCACTTCAAGGCACTGGATCCTGCGACGTTCACAGAGCGCTTTGTACACCAAAATGTCAGTCGGAACCGGGCCAGAACAGCTTAAATATCCCCTTGAGCATGGTGAATGAAGTTATTAACTACACTTTGGAGGGTGTATCAATACACCCAGTCACTACAAAGATACAGGCATCCTTTCTAGCTCAGTTGCCGGAGAGGAAGGAAACCGCTAAGGGATTTTACCATGAGGCCAACAGTGACTTTAAAACAGTTAACTGAGTTTAATGGCTGTGGTAGGATAAAACTGAGGATGGCTCAAGAACAATGTAGTTACTCCACAATACTAACTTAAATGACAGTGAAAAGAAGGAAGCCTGTACAGAATACAACATATTCCAAAACATGCATCCTGATTGCAATAAGGCACTAAAGTAAAACTGCAAAACAATGTGCAAAGACATTTATTTTATGTCCTGAATACAAAGCGTTATGTTTAGGGCAAATCCAACACAACACTGAGTACCAATCAAGCATGGTGGTGGCTGCATCATGTTACGGGAGAGAGAATAGAGTAGATGTCACGGGTGCACAAGATCTTAAGAATAACCATGGAATTTGGGATCGGTACCAAAGCAGTGATGACTGTAACAACTGAAACAGGCCTTCGGGTTGCCCATAGAGCAAGGGCAAAGTATCAACCAGCAATATATGATGCGCCAAAAAAACGTTTTTTAAATGTGTATAGAACCCAAATACCGCCAACAAATGCTCTGACAGATCAAGTGTTGATGTCTAATGGCCAGCAGTGGGGGTATCGGTTTGATTACCTGGCCTGTAGAGTGACCCTCTATACGGTAGATGAAGGAGAAGAATATACAGACCAGACTGTAGGCTTGGAATATGGTGTTGAAGACTGGTCGGTTTTTCGCAAGGTTGTGTGTCCTGAACTGAGCCTTATCACCAAGGGGTATAGTGTGTTCACGGGCCACGAGACCCGTTGGGAAGGTACCCCGGACTCCTCAGGACAAATATTTCACAGGGTGAAAATACAAAGAAAGAATGGCCGACCGTGCGGCAGCGTGGAGTTCTATATCGGCACCGAGGCAATCCGAAACCACAAACTTAGGGGTGGTGGCCTGACTGGGGATACCCGACTGCGTCTGCTTATTCCTTTTAACAGTTGGGATGTACTGGAATTGAAAATGTTGCAACCGTTGGATGCTCTCTTTGTACAGAGCCAACAGCGTCAGAGCCTTGTTCATTTAAAGAAGTGCATAATATATACGAATCGTAAAGATTACGATGCAAAAGAGCCTCAAGAAGATACAGCGTCAGAAGAAAACTAAGTAAGCGGATGCTTTAACCCCGCCCCCCCAGATACCCAAGGGCCTTGTTCTACAATAAAAAGAAAAAAAGCAGACAGTTCTTCATTTCAGCATACACCATGGATCTCCAGACCATCTACGAGGAAGCCACTACGTCATGGGGGCCCGACACTAAAGACTCTATGCCACGAAGCCCTACACTCTACGCACCCCTGGCAAGACCCGTGACACCCCCGACATTTACCCAGCCTGAGGATGTGTTTGATGGGGTGGCCAGTACTGTTTTTGTGGATACAATCAAGGCCTCTGTAGCTACACTTTTAAACGTGGTGATTGGCGAATATATACGAGAAAAATGCATCGGCTGTGAGATCAATCATCCCAGCCAGCGTCGTCATCCTTGCCTCTACGACCCTCCTAGATACTACTTTTTCAATCATTTTGAGGAGCTGGTGAAAAGACTGTGGTCCTGCCGTTTTATACCAGCGCTGGTCATCGCCCTGGAGTCTATGGGTATTGCGCCGTCTATCCCTAGAGTTTACGGGGTAACCGAAGCCTTCCTACATGAACTGAAGGAGGCCCTCTTCATCCATGAGAAACTCAAAGAAATCCGACACACCCTGGTGGACGACAACAAATACAGGGAAGCTGTGATGGCTGATGTGATGCTTTTCTGGCTCAATAAATCCCAAGAGACCGAGTGACATTTTGTTTATTTAGAGCTATGGGTAACTATGTGTCTACGATGTTTGAGCGAATAAATACATTTTTTCTTTTGAGAGACCTTACAAATGTTATGCATCAGATTATTGAAAATAAAGTGAACAATGTAAAGTTCTACACAACCCACAATACAGGGGTTATTGTAGAGCGTGTGTTAAAAATGGAGCAAATCATGAAACATGTCCGACATACGGGCGAGAGTTTACAATGGTCACATATGGTATCAAGGCTTGTTGAGGATTCTGAAGAACTAGAAATAACTTTGGCTAAGATTTTACATTATTTGTTTGAACCACCCTTTAATGTGAATGTGTATCATATTTGTTGTTTATATACTTATATATCAGACGTGTGTGTTTTAAAAATTCAGCGAAACAAACCTGTAAATCTAAACAATATATACAGGGTGTTGCATGCTGTGATTGTTGAGAAAACGGGGACTTGTATCTTGCAACAAATCCTGAATTGTCTGTATACGTAATAATTGTTGCATTCTTAAAATAAAAATTCACAAACTGAAATGTTGTCGTTATATGAAAGTGGCTCATTACAGTTATTGTACCTCAGAGAGGCAAGAAGGATGGCTGAGCAGCTGTTGAAAAACATATATTATAATCCCTCTAACCCCGGGTCTTATGGGGGTAAAGAGCGTTTACAGAGAGCTATAGTCGAAGAAACAGGTAGTCTGTTAAGCGATGCTAAAGTGAATGAATGGTTATCAGAGCAAGATGCCTACACTCTACATAAACCTGTAAGAAAACATTTTCCAAGAAATAGAGTTTTTTCTACGCATCCATTATCCCAATTTCAGGCGGATCTATGTGACATGCAGTCCCTTGCCGATAAAAATGATGGAAATCGCTACATGCTAACGGTTATAGATATTTTCTCTAAATTAGCCTATGTAAGGGTGTTAAAAAATAAGAGCGGGGCAGAGGTGACCAGGGCCTTTGAATCGATCTTGAAGGCAGGAGGCGCCCCCAAGAAAGTGCAGACGGATGGCGGAAAAGAATTTTTTAATCAAACATTTCAGAAGCTAATGAATAAGTATAATATAGTACATTTTGCTACAGGCTCTGATTTGAAAGCTTCGGTTGTGGAACGCTTTAATAGGACTTTGAAAGAGCGGATGTGGCGCTATTTTACAGCTCACAACACCAACCGATATACAGACATAGTTCAGGATTTAGTAAACGGTTACAACCACAGCTACCATAAGACTATACGTATGAAGCCCTCGGAGGTCTCTTCGGAAAACTCTTTTCAAGTCTTTAAAAATATGTATGGTTTGTTCCCACTTCGCCGTAAGAAAAAATGACTTTTAAATTCCTAGTGGGTGACTTGGTGCGTATATCAAAGTTGAGGGGTGTTTTCGACAAAAAATACGAACAAGGCTTTAGCTCGGAGTTGTTTACCGTTACCGAATGTCTGCCACGCATTCCGCCGGTCTACAAATTAAAAGATTATGACGGGGATCTTATAGAGGGATCTTTTTATGAGAAGGAATTACAGAAGGTCCAGTTGGGTAAAGACAAAGTCTTTCACGTGGAGGAGATTCTAGATCAGAAGAGAGAAAAGGGTAAAAAATGGTTGCTGGTCCGCTGGAAAAACTGGCCTCAAAAGTTCAACAGTTGGGTATTGGAGCAGGATGTGGTGGAGGCAACGGGGGTTAATTTAAACCCCTAGTCATGATAACTAGCGCATCATTCGCGTGTACACAGTTGGGCATCATGGAACACAGCGGCTTCTACCTGACTCTCCCCAGTAATGCGTCGGCACAGATATATCGTAATAATCAGAGTTCGAAGTATACAACCAATTTTCCAAAGCCTATAGAGTTATCAGAGGCTTGGGAAGTAGGTCTCAGCGAGATTACATACCCCCATAGTTGGTATAATATCAAAGCTAAGGACCGTGATTTTTATTGCAAAAGGTTCTCGGAACCTGCGAAACTTATTAAGCTTAAAAAAGGTTTCTATAGAACCGTCGACAGGATCGTCTCAGAGTTGAATGAACACCTAACCCTGAACAAGATGGAAATATTCCTATTCTACAATCCAATCCATAAAAGGATACAAATCTCAGGGCCTGCTAACGGAGGTATAAAGACCAGCGGTAATTTATCCTACATGTTGGGGATGGGTCCCAATAAATGGACGTATGTGAACGATAAATTATTCCCATTCCCTGCGGATATACATGCAGGCTTTTACAACATATTTGTCTATACCGACATCATAACCTATCAAAGGGTCGGAGACAGCTGTGTGCCCCTCCTGCGAACAGTTCATATAGACGGCAAGGATGGGGACATCGTCACTGTCAATTATGACAAGCCGCACTACGTACATGTCAGCAAGAACTATATTGAAAACATTCTGGTTGAGCTTAAAACGGATCAGAACGAAAACATTGAATTTACTTATGGTAAAACGATTGTAAAACTCCACTTTAGACCCACCAAAACCTCTCTACATATATAATAGCTGTATTATATTTATAAACATAATACAAATAAAAGGGTTATGGAGCACCATCAGCTCGACCCTAACCGTTATGTTTCATACTATGTGGATCAAGTGGGTAATGGACTACCAGGATATCATGGAGCGCCGACAATGTATGGTTCGGGGATAGGAGGTATATTCCGTAACCTCTTCAGGATGGTTTTACCGTTTATGAAGAGAGGCTTCAGCATAGCCAAACCACATTTAAAATCAGCGGCTAAAAATATAGTAAGTGAGGTTGTAGCCAATGCTATGACCCGAAGGGCGTCACCAGAGGTGGAGCATCAAGAAGGCTCGGGGCTTATGATATTGTCTCGAAGGCCAAAAAAGAGACCTCCTGGTTTAAGGCGTAGACCTGCACCTAAAAAGCGGCGGTTAACTGTTAAAAGAACCTCAGTAAGTCAAAGACGGGGTAAAGTGAGGAGGTCTGTACCAAAACAGGCTAAAAGAATACTAGGAAGTATTTTCTAAAAGAATAAGTGACATGGCTCTTTTACATCGAATGTCCTCTGAAGCTATAAAGACAGAACTTGATCTTTTCACGGCACCGTTAACGCAGCATTCAATAGATAGATCCAGTTATGTGGAGATAGCCCCTCTCTCTGCTATTACCGATAACGGGCCTATCGAATTTTTCATACCAGGCCATGGTGACAACTATCTGGACCTCAACAACACCTTGGTGCATTTACGTCTAAAAGTGACCAAAAGAGATGGGTCTAATATTGCAGACGATGCCAAAGTGAGTCTCATTAATTACCCCTTGGCCACCATTTTCTCCCAAGTTGATGTGACTTTGGGTGAACGCCTAATCAGTCAAAGCAGCGCTACATACCCTTATAGAGCCATCATGGAGTGTTTACTAAACTACTCCGAAGACACTCTCAAAACCCAATTTAGCGTCGGGCTGTTTAGCAAGGATACTGCAGGAGCCTCTATGGAATCGACAGACCCTTCCACCGGTGCAAACAAAGGACTAGCGGCACGAGCTCGCTACTGCGCCGAATCTCGAGAGTTTCATTTGCTAGGCCCTATACACTCTGACATTTTCTTTCAAGAACGGTTACTCTTAAATTCGGTTGATTTAAGATTAAAATTAACCAGGGCCAAGGATGATTTTTGCCTGATGTCTCCCCAAGACGGGGATTTTAGTTTGAAAGTGTTGGGGGCAACCCTTTTTATTAAAAAAGTATCTGTATCTCCGGCCGTGCGCCTGGGTCACTCACATGCTTTGATGAAAGGAAATGCCCTTTACCCTCTCCAAAGAATTACCATGAAAACCTTTAGCATACCTGTGGGCAGTAGAATCTGCAGTCAAGAAAACCTATTTCTAGGCCCTTTACCTAGATATGTGGTTATAGGTCTGGTTGATCACGCCTCTAATACGGGAAGTTTAGATAAAAACCCCTTTAATTTTCAGCACTTCAATGCAGAGTATGTAGCGCTCTGTCAGGACGGACGTCAGGTTCCGGCGAAGGCTTTCCAACCACAATTTAATAACAACATATCTGTGCGAGAATTTTACAATCTATTCCTGGCTACAGGGCGACATCTAAAAGATCTCTCTTTACCTATTGACAGAAATGATTTTGCAGAGGGTTACACATTGTATGCTTTCAATTTATCACCTGATGATGACACCTCAGGAAATCTGTCTGTGGTGTCCCAAGGTAACCTCAGGCTGGAAATGCGTTTCCGTACACCTTTAGCCTGTACAGTTAGCATGATTGTTTACGCATGCTCTGATTCAATCTTGGAAGTGAATGCCCGAAGACAGGTCTTAGTGGATTATTATTAAGGACCTTTGAACAAAGACATGAATACCCAAGAGTTGGACGGGCTCATGAGCCGCTTGATTGGAAAACAATTTTGTGGAGTGTTGGCTTGTGATGAATTACCTATGGAGATATGGTCTGAGAGGCCTGCAATGTTTATTGTCAATACCCATCCTAAACACATGCCTGGTGAACATTGGCTAGCTATGACATTAGAACAGGAAGGTGGACGAAAAATCTCAACTTTTTTTGATTCCTATGGCTTTCCCCCCGGTTTTTCACATTTCCCTAAATCTATTAAAGATTTTTTGACCCTAAACGGTACAAAGATCTACTACAACATCAAACAAGTGCAAGATAACCTTTCCACTACATGCGGTCACCACTGTGTATTTTACCTGTGCCAAAGAGCCCGGGGAGTTTCTTTTGAAGATGTTATGTCTCTTTATAAGGATGATTTAAGAAGTAATGATAACCTTGTATCTTGTTTTGTTAGAAAATATCAAAAGTGTTCAAATGTGTGTCCTTTAAGAACGCGTAATCAAGGCGTATGCTCACGTCATATGTTTCAAGAATGCCACAAATGTTAACTTGCTTATTTTTCAAATAAAAAATGTATTGAATTTAATCATAGTCATTCAAAAGTCATTTTCAAAAGTCTAACCACGCCGAGAGATCGGGTTTAGGAAAAGGTCCTGAGACGTTCATGGGAGTAAATGAGTTAGCATCATCGCTTTCATATGGGGCCGGTGTCGTTGGGGCATCTTTAGGGGTGCTGTATCTCGTTGAAGGCTTTTGTTTTAAAGCTTGAATCTGTTGACGAAGCTTATGGTTGGGTACACCGGAGAGGGGGATGTTGAGGATTGCCAGGGCCTTAAGAAACTGACGCCAGCCGGGAGGCCTTCGGTCATCAGCAACCTTGTGGGCAGCCGTGGTACTTTTAAGCAAGTCCTGCATATGGGACCCCCTAACCACAGAGCCCTGAAGGATAAACTCTCCAGAGTCGTTCCAAGCAGCTATCCCCTTTGAGTCTTTTATCTTGTTCATAATGTATTTAACATTCTTCCTGTTACGTAAAGGCACATGTGTCAGTAGGTCATGCATAACTTTATCTTCAAATGGCATTTGAGCTTCACCCGACATATTATCGCCACTAGGTAAGATCGACGGTACAGGCCTTACAGGGGCATGGCTATCGTTAGGTTCGACATCTGTTAAAGGGTCCGGTAGGGAAAGGGTTAAATGGTTAGTCTCTCTCTCCCCTTGCTTTACCCGAGTCAAATACCTTTGCATTAGGTTTGTGTATTTTTGAATCTTATCATAGGGGTTCAATCCTTTTCGGTTCAAAACATCCTTCATGGCCGTATCCAAATCATTTTCCGCTGTTTGTCTGATATCTTCAGGACCCTGCATTTGTTTTTTAAGTCTATCCAACTCTTGTTGAGGCACCAAGTACATTTTAGTGGCCATCACACCCACGTGTTCAACCACCACGTCTGGCCGCAATAAGGCTGGTGATGAAGGGCACGGCTATACTGAGTAAAGGTAGAAGAAAACCCCCAGACTGTTGTATACTATGTCTTTTCTTTTGAAGACTGGCCCTTTTATTGGCAAAGAGTTTGATCGCTGTCTTTTGTCTCCTTAATTTTTTCAATTGGTTCAGGGTGAGTGGAATGCGTCCTTTGAGAAGATTCAAAGCAATCTCACATAGGGCTAATATGAGATCTGAAGAACAGCGACCCAAGATGGCCTTCCGTTCTTTAGCTGTAGAACCTACTAGCCTTCTCAAGAGGGGGAGGTTTCTTTTTAAACGCAGAGACATAGCGTTTACTTTTTAGGAAGGTATGCAGCAGGCCTCTCCCCCGGAAACAGCCCTGTACGTAGCCTAAGGTGTTCTGGAGTATTTGCTTTTAAATCCACGATTAAATAAGAAAATGGCTCTTTGGTAGCGTCCTCATAGCTCTCCATAAAGTATGATTTCCGTCCAGGGTACATCTGCTGAGCTAGAGTGCTAATTTGCAGTTTGTCTCTAGGATTTTTAAACAATACCATGTAGTTGGCATTCAAGCTAATGGTCCGACTATTTTTACCTTGGTGAAACACATTCTGGACCAAGTAAAGCACGGACAGGTTTCTATGATGAGTATATTGGGTAAAAGCTCGTGCAATTTCAGGGTGTTCGCTACCAGCAAATAGCATATCGTCCAAAACCAGCAGATTATTTACATGTGGGGGGAGAAGTTCATCATCAGACAGAGAATCGGGTATTCCTTCAACAAACTTGATTTTTATTGTCTTCAATAATTCATCATACAGAGGTTGGTAACATGAATAACACCATACAATATTGTCAGGCTTTTGAGATAACACATGTTCAGAATTCTCTAAAATACTTTTTACAAAAAAAGTTTTGCCACTGTTTGAAGGGCCGGCAATTAATGCTGAAAAAGGCAATTGTAGCCGGGGGTCAAAACCCTCGACAGCAGTCATAATATCTTAAGCTTTAAGACACACTGGGGCTTGTAGCATAAGTCAGTAGCCAAAGGGCAATGTGGTACCGTCAGGCAATAGCTGTCTCTTGTCATAGACTACCCTGAATCTTTTAGTGAGTGGTGCGTTTCTTAGATGGAACCCCTTTTTATCCCTCACTATTTTGTTGTAGGAGCTCAAAATCTCCAAGTCACTATTCTTGTCCTTTACGAACCCCTCGACCAAGCGCGTGATTGATTCCAAGTTTACACGCGGTGCATTTTCATAGTTTTGAGTCACGCCTTTGGCTTTCAACACCACGTGATTGGCTTTAGTCCTAAAAGCATAGCTTTTTGGACCACATGAGGACCATTCTGTAATATGGTCACCCTCTTCGAGTTCACTCGTTAAACCCCCAAGATAGTTGCTAAGTGGGGGGGTCCAATCCCCCGGTTTGCTTACATAGACCACAGAGTCTGTGTCGTGGTAAGAACCCGCCTCTGAAGCTGTTCCATGAGGGTGTACAGTTCAAGGCGGCCATAGGCTGTGGTAAATGCTGCAAGAAACACATTTACATTACCCTGGGGTAGAACCCACTTTTGGTGGCGCCTCCATTGCACCAAGGCAATGTCTTGACTCAAGAAGGAAAAATGTGAAATTTCGTATTGGTCCGAAAAAACAAATTCCAAAAATTCTTCGGGGTCTTTAATGATCGAAGTTGTTAGCATATTGCATCTCTGCGCTAATTTCCCCCAAAGGGAGTTCAAGTACAATTTCGACACATTTCTTTTGGTTTTGTTGACCTCTATTCTGTCAGGGTCAAGAAGTATGCCTTCTCTGTCATGGTAGTCTTGAATGTACTGGTCTTTACTTTCTTGATCTGTGACCGATGCAGGATAGCCTGAAGCCATCTGCTTGCATCTCAAGAAGGTTTTGATGTACTCTTTAAAAAGTGTGTCTGATTTCCTGGAAAAGTTCCACACTTCAAAGATTTTGGCCACACGATACCCCTTCTCTAAAGCCTTAGAGAATTCTACAGTGACCCATACACCGGTCAGGGCTCTTTCTTGATCTGTGTGATCACAGGGGTTTTCCTGGTTGTGGTTTTCACAGCATGTGCGACAAAGGGGAAAGAAAAGTTTTCCTTTAGGACCCTTGTAAGGCAACACAGGTATAAACAGCCCCCTAGGAGGGTAGACAGTCGCTTTGATTAAACCAAAATAATTTTGGGGTTCGTCAAAGTCGCTGTGAATAATTTCAGGATGCCCTATAGGATAGAATGAGGAACTCATTACATGAGGATATAGGGATGTAAAATCTACATAGCCTATTGTCTCGTCGGGTTGAGCTACATAACGCAATGTCAAAGCATTGGTCCGGCCTCCAAACAAGGCCTGTCGCGGTTCCAGGGGCTCTGGAGGGTCATAATGGGTAAGGAAGGCCTTAACACTAGGATCTACCTTTTTGAGGGCTGTCCATTCGTGCTCCCACAAAACCACAACTTTTAACCCGTAAGTAGCCTTTAAAGAATTCAGTTTGTCTTGAAACTCTTGGTACATTTCCCCAAAAGTCTTTTGGGTTAGGACACACAAGGTGTGGGGGACAAAGCATAATTTACAACCGTGGAAGAAACAACCGTTGTACTCATACACTGTCTCAACCCCGTCAATCTGTGTGTATCCATCTACATGGTAAGGCCCAAAAGCCTTCTCCCCCCGATTCAAAGCATGTTGGATAAAAATATCTTTATCCTGGGCCAAGTACTCCAACCATTGCATGGAACCACTAGAGTAGGCCTTGAATTGGCGTCGGTAGTTGTCTGGCGATGGGATAGCTATAGATTCAGGAGTTAGATAGTGTGTACGATAGGTTTTCATGCACGCTGATGCAATAGTTGTACAGCTCCAGGGGTCAATGCCCGCATCTTTGATTACCTCTTCTCTGAATCTGAGGCATCCTTCACGAAGTATAACAACGTCATTGTCACAGTATGATTCCATCTCTTTATGGAAATCAAAAGTGCCATGTCTTACGGTCTCGTACCATGTCATGAATCTCTCACGCTCTTTGGGAGACATTTGATCACACCCGTACATTTCGGGGGCTGGATAAGATCCTATATAATGTAGATTCTCCTCAGATGTGAAGAAATGAGGGAAATAGCCTTTGACAGAGTTTTCAAAACCCAAGGCCTCTGGCATTTGAGCCAATCTCATGGGTAAGAAGCTTAAGCTGTCAATGTATCTCTGTTTGAAGGCGGGGTCAACAAAGCATAATATTTTACTCCCTTGAGCTATGACACTGGGTGCCACGCCTTGCTGTATCAAAGGGTTCAGAAGCAGATAGGAGTCATAGGCCCTAGCATTGTGAGCTATAAACGTGAAGTTTCTGTACTGGGCTTTTCTAAAATGTTTTAGAAAGAGTCGGGCACAATCGGGTCCCTCGGCCGACCATTTTTCACCCTTGAAAGTCATGGTTGACACAAAAATAGGCAAATGAACCCCTGATTGCTGAGTTGTCTCAAAATCATAAAACACATATTTCTCTGTATGTTCATCTTCAGCCAAGGGCTGAATGTAACACTCATGTGTTACTTCTTGAACCGCTTCCGCGTCTCTGCTTTTCAAAGGACCTTTACAGATTGGGCAGTGTATAATTCCACAAACATGAGGTTTAGGGCTATCTATTTTAAGGTTGTAATTGCAATGACATTTTGGACATTTCTTGTTAATGTCACAACTGCTTACAGATTTACATGCCTTGGGATGCCATGTTTCAGTTTTGTGTTTTTCGTAACAGTAGGCCGAACGACATGTGCGGTGACAATCCGCACAGGGGGGTCAAGTTTAGCGGCTGCATAGGGCAATGTTTATCCAGACATACTGAACAGTTGTAACGGCACGAGTGCCCCCCCATGCGTGTGTAGCCGGTATGACAGGCTGGACAGACATATGGCGCGCCTAAAAAGGCTGTGATGTTAGTTACGGCATAGTAATGCTCATTTTGCACATAAAAGTACATAGTCTTAGGATGTGGTTCGGGTATATTTTGGAACTTGAGGAGAGCGTCATTAGCCCTACTGTGGTACAAAACCACAATCTTGATGTTCAGAAAGTTTTCAAATTTGACTATGTCTGAGAAAGCCACAGCATCCTGTATACCGAGACCCACCGCAGTTTGTAGCTCTCGAGCTTTATGTAACGCGGATTGATCCGTACATCCTGGGCTGAGTAAGTGGGCCAAACCTATGGCAAAACATAGCTTATTACCTGGATTGTGAACGTTTATGAGATAGGCCCTTTTATTGCTTATGATTTCGGACTGCATTAAACTCTCGAGCTTTCGTCTCTGACCCCCGCCCCCTTGTGGTTGGCGTACTAATTGTACTACAAGTTCGAGGGTCCTATCTGCTAGCACGTTTAAATTTGACTGTACAAGGCGTTCTAGCAGTTTAACAAATTGTTCAAGCTCTGCTTCACCATTCTGTAAAATAAGCGATACCTTGCTCTGTAGACTGTCTCCACAAATTTCCAACTGTAAGAGATCCCTAGGTTCGCTATAATCTCTAATCCTCGCTAACAGTTCATTCAAAGTGTCCATAAGCATTACGTAAAACACAGCATATTCCCGAATCTGACCCCCCCCATGCGAAATTGAAAAACTGGCGAACCTCAATATTGTTGAATTTATTTCGACGCAAAACATGTACACTTCGATCAAGACCTCCCCCCTCCAGATTTACTAGGCAATTGTCCAACTGTTCAAAACATCGTATTGGGTTTCAGACTCTTCGGACATTGGTGTTAAAGGCTGATTTATAGGTGTCTGGGGTGCCGAATTAAACCTAGCGCTCTCGTTCTGTACACTGATCTCAAGACCGCCCCCCTCCAGATTTGCTAGACATTTGTCCAACTGTTCAAAAACATCATATTGACTTTCAGACTCTTCGGACAATGTTGTTAAAGGCTGTCTTAGAGGTGTCTGTGGGGCCGAATTAAACCTAGGGCTCGCGTTAAGCTGGGTAATTAGAGATATGATGGTTTCGGGGAATCTGTGTTAACATGTTTTCCTCGGAAGGCCCCTGACTCATTCATACGTGTAATAATGTCTATGAGTTCGGAGGGAATCTGGGATAATAGATTTTCATCTATTGTCATTATGTCCATTACCCCCGAATCATTCATATGGTTAACTATATCTTGGAGCTCTGTAGGGATCCTGGCTAAGAGTGTTTCAATTGTCTCACTTTGGTCTATAGGGGGGCGCCATCTGTCTAATTAAGGATGTGTGTGTGTGTGTGTGTGTGTTTACATGTGTGTTTTTTAACGGCGGTATTTGCTTGTTTAGCCCTAATGTTTTTTACATACGGGGGTAGCTCGCTACGCCAGAATGACACATCCTGATTGTATTGATGCTCGAGTAGAATACACATGCGCCTCGCTGGAGTAGAGCCTTTCGTGATTTTAAACCCAGGGTAAACGCTTTGAAAAAAACGTCTTGGTCTATTTCAGGAATCTGCTGTTTCCCCCACAGAATTGGCCGATTCAAGAAGGTTGGCAGCTTCACAGAACATCAAATCGGCTACCTCAGAAAGTCATTTAAAATCTTGAACATCATCAGGTTTCGCTGGTGTCTTTGGAGCCTCCTCGGGGATGCTTGTCTGGGGCATCCTCCGATGTTTGTGCGTTGTGTTCATAAGCCGGTGAGGAGTCTGAAATAAAATAATACATACACAAATAGGTATTAACCCTAAATATGTTAAAATGCCAAATACATTTCAGATATAAGCCTATATATTAACAATACATTAATTAAATACCACTCGGCTTTTTGACGAGGGCCTGTCTGAAGAAGCTCTGAAACCCGGGGCTTTTGTCTTTGTTCACACCTGATTACAACATCGGCAGGTCGCGGTAGATGGGGAGCCTGAAAAAAACAAAAAAACAGCATTAGGCCTTGTTTTAACATATTCCGGCATAAAAAAAATATATAAATATTAAATATAATATATATAAATATAATAGATAATTGATTCATACCTAGTCCTTGGACCGACGTCTCGTGAATACGGCAAGTAGAATTGTTCGGCGTGAAGCGGAAACTGTGGATCTGAGCACTAATTATCCTTTGGTGTTTAGAAATATGGGGGACAACGTTGTCCTGGCCAAGGGGAGTTACCTGCCGTTTAAAGTCTTGTTCGCTGATTTTGTGTAAATACA
>NC_034174.2:65882590-66029417 GCF_002021735.2 Oncorhynchus kisutch
ACAGAAACAAACCAACATTTCAGCTCATGATAGAATGTGACAATGTTACCAACTAGAAGTAAAGGACATCTACACTATGAACATAGTTTAGGGGTTCTAGAAGTTCTACCTTGGTCTGGAACCAGGACTCCAGGTCACGCTGGACTCGTATTGGATCTCAGACATGACTCTGGACAGGTCCTCCTGTGGTGCTGCGTCCACCTCCACGTTGATCTGTCCAGTCATCTCCATCCTCATGGCCAGCAGCTCCTGTGAAGAAACACATGGTGGTGAGTTTAAAGGATTAAGACGTGACTAACCTCTGCCTGATGGTAACAACTTGACCTGCCCTCTGTCTTCATTATGAATTTGAACACCATTGCTTATCACAGATGTGCTTGAAAGCCACTACCACCCCCCCCATGATGAAACCATAACCGCCACCGCCGCTGCCACCCCTTCCCATGCCAAAACCTTAACCACCACCACCACCACCACAGGTTAGTCGAGGTCATTTGTAAAGTGACTATACATAGATAATAAACATAAAGTAGCAGCAGTATAAAAACAAAGGTGCAGGAGGCAATGGGGGTTGGGGGTCAATGTAAATAGTCCCGGTTGCCATTTGATTAATTGTTCAGCAGTCTTATGGCTTGGGGGTAGAAGCTGTTAAGGAGCCTTTTGGTCCAAGACTTTGCGCTCCGGTGTCGCTTGCCAAGAGAACAGTCTATGACTTCGGTTTCTGGATTATTTGACCATTTTTGGGGCCTTCCTCTGACACAGCCTAGTATATACTGTAGGTCCTGGATGTCAGGAAGCTTGGCCCCAGTGATGTACTGGGCTGTACGCACTACCCTCTGTAGCGCCTTACGGTCAGATGCTGAGCAGTTGCCATACCAGGCGGTGATGCAACCGGTCATCACTGCCTGTCCTTTTCCTTAAACTTAACAGCCCATTGTTGCTTCATAGTGTTTGTGATTTTATGCATAGACTCAGGTACCATTATATTAAGTTTCACTTAACGTTATGCATTTTCAATCCACTGTAGTTGTCTGCAGCTCCAACAAAAGTAGTTTTCCTTCCCCTTACCAACTTTATAGCACCATGGGATGAGTCATTACTCCAGGCATCGAACCCCATGAAATATCACCCCAGATGTGATTAATGATAGAACGTACTGTTCTTTTCCCTTAACACCTTGGCAAGGAATTTGGCATCTGCAGCGTGCAAGAACAAGCTATTGCTTGTTTGCATATTTCCATACAACCAGAGCATGTTCCAGATGTTGCCATTTGAGTCCCATGTTCTGTATGTGGGAAAGTTGATTTGCAATTGGTTAAAGCCCATGAGCATTGCAGAAGTTATGTTCTCATGTTAATGATTTGCAGTAGAATGGATTATTGTGACATTGGTGGAGATGTTGCACTACAAACAGCTATTGCCTTTAAGTCAACACGGCCTAACTAGAACATGTAACAAAAAAGTTACATTTAACCTTTGTTGGGTAAATTGTCACCATAGCTGACATATTATTAACATGCAAGTTGCAGTGATATCTCACTGGGATCACCATGTCATTTCTGTGACGAACACGAGGGAGACAGAGAGCTGGTTTCAAGCGCAGGGCACAGCAGATGTTTCATGTAAAGGAACATAGCAGGAGGCAGGTAGCTGGGACCAGGGGTAGGCAGCAGGTCATACACAGGTGGTCCAAAAAGTCAACAGTACAGGCAGGGAAAAGGCTAGTAAACGTAGTCCGGGAGATCAGGAAATATGTAGATACAGGAAATCTGATAGGCTAAAGTACAGGCAAAAGGCGTCGTTAGTGAGGCAGGCAAAAACTATCATACATAGGAGGATTCAGTCACGTGAAAACCAGCACTCCAAATAGAAGTGTGTCAAAAACAAACAATACTTCACAACGATTGGGTGCAAAGAACTGAACTAAATAGTGTGTGATAATGACATACAGGTGTGTGAATAGGTTATCAGAATTAGGTTGATTGGGATCTGGAGAGTGAGCTGTGTACAGGGGATCTATGTGTTTGAGAGTGTGAGCTGGAAAGTGGCCTGGGAAGTGAGCTGCATTCAGGGGATCTACGTGTATGAGAGTGTGAGTTGGAAGCAGACGTTACAATTGCAACATGGACAATTGGATGATATTTGGTTGAGATGTTGATCAATGAGATTATAACCTATATTCACCCATTGAAAAAGACAAACAACAGTTTGTTGAATTCCCAATGTGTTATCACTATGCTTTCAACCATCCAAAAACAATGGAAAAACATGGTCAGATATTTTGTTTAGTTGTTACCTTAATGTGTTATATCTGCACTTTCAACCGTTTAGCACAAGGTTCAAATGGCAAAACAATGACAGAAATGTTGTGTATTTGTACAACTCAATGTGTTGTCACTGTGCTTTGTCTAATAGCACAACCAAATGAGCTGAATTGCAGTTTGCATTAACAGTACATGGTGCAAGCAAGGGCAGACTAGAACCAGACATGTGGCCCTGGCATTTCTGTTTTAAAGCTAAGTTCCTGCAATTCTACTTCGTTTAGCATGACATCTATTGTTGGGTATGCTATTTCATGATAATAATTATGATCAAATGTAGTCTAGAGTAAATTGCACAGCCATATCCCACTCTTATCCCTCCATTCCCCACTTTCTTTCGTACCCACATTACTCTCAAACCCAGAGGAGTAAAATTATGCAAGGAGTGTTTTTGCCTCTGGTCACAAAAGTTTAAGTTTGCATTAGTCAAACATTTCTATCTCTATAACATCTCCTAAACTCTCCTGGTTTGTGTCATGCATATGTGCATCTCTCAACTATATAGAAAAACATGTGCTATGACATGGCAGTGTGCAATGTACTCTAATGGCCATACCTGCACTCTGTTGGCTTTTACAAACTCTCAGCAACTGGCATCTTGGTGCTGGCATGAGATCGAGGATTGTGGGAGGTGGGAGGGGAAGAGGTTAATGTGGTCCATAATAACACTTTTCTTTTATACACTTCCTTGTCTTCACCATTAGCCTTTGCAACCTCAAAAATAAAATGTTCTGTCTGTATGTTGTTTTTAATGATTGGTATTGATAATTAATATATTCACAGAAACCTGTATCTGGGATGGTTTTTTCCATCAACACGTCTCCTTCTCCAGTTGGGGCGATAAAGTCCTAGACCACTGTTACTCTATCCACTAGCAAGCATACCAGGCCCTTCCTCGTCCCCACATTGGCAAATCAGATCATGACCCTATACTCCTACTTCCTGTATACAAGGTCAAACAGGAAGTGCCCGTGACATGCTCCACAGAGAAATGGTCCTCCGAATCGGAGACTAAGCTACAAGACTGCTTTGCTAGCTCTGACTGGAATATTTGACATTACTCAGCCGATATTATAATTCCATGGGGTTAACCCATTGCTTGCCCCTTGCCATCCACCATTTCCTCTGTGACGATCACCACCATGCGTGTGGTGGAGCTGGAGGAGCTGGGGCCGGAGCTGCAGGAGCTGAGGCTGGAGCTGAGGCAAGAGCTGGAGCAGCTGAAGCCGAAGGTGAGACAGGAGCTGAGGCAGGAGCTGTGGCCGGATTTCGAGGAGCTGAGAAAGAGGCTGTGAGGAAGGGAAACCAATGATTAGCATAGTTAGCATCCAGGAAATTTGCAGAAAGTTGTGTAAGTAATGCCCCCTAAATGGTGGTCCTTGTAAATAATTACGGCTCACCATGCTGAGCTGTGACTGCAGTTCAATTTCCAGGCCCTGCAGTGTGTGACGAATCTCCAAAATGTCTGACTTGGAGGTCTGGAGAACCTCTGTGCTGGACGCCACCTCCTGATTCAACGTCTCTGTCTGTAAAACACAATAAGTGGTCAATCATCACAGAAACAAACAAACATTTCAGCTCATGATAGAATGTGACAATGTTACAAACTAGAAGTAAAGGAACATCTACAAAATGAACATAGTTTAAGGGTTCTAGAGGTTCTACCTTGGTCTGGAACCAGGCCTCCAGGTCACGCTGGTTCTTGGCACTAACGGTCTCGTATTGCTCAAGGATCTCAGACATGACTCTTGTCAGGTCCTCCTGTGGTGCTGCGTCCACTTCCACGTTGATTTGTCCAGTCATCTCCATCCTTATGGCCAGCAGCTCCTGTGGAGAAAGACATGGTGGTGAGTTTAAACAATTAAGACGTGACTGACCACTGCCTGATGGTAACAACTTGACCTGCCCTCTGTCTTCATTAGGAATTTGACCACCATTGCTTATCACAGATGTGCTTGAAAGCCACCACCACCCCCTCCCATGATGAAACCATAACCGCCACCGCCGCTGCCACCCCTTCCCATGCCAAAACCTTAACCACCACCACCACCACCACAGGTTAGTCGAGGTCATTTGTAAAGTGACTATACATAGATAATAAACATAAAGTAGCAGCAGTATAAAAACAAAGGTGCAGGAGGCAATGGGAATTGGGGGTCAATGTAAATAGTCCCGGTTGCAATTTGATTAATTGTTCAGCAGTCTTATGGCTTGGGGGTAGAAGCTGTTAAGAAGCCTTTTGGTCCAAGACTTTACGCTCCGGTGTCGGTTTCTGGAGTCCTTGACCATTTTTGGGGCCTTCCTCTGACACAGCCTAGTATATACTGTAGGTCCTGGATGTCAGGAAGCTTGGCCCCAGTGATGTACTTGGCTGTACGCACTACCCTCTGTAGCGCCTTACGGTCAGATGCTGAGCAGTTGCCATACCAGGCGGTGATGCAACCTGTCATCACTGCCTGTCCTTTTCCTTAAACTTAACAGCCCATTGTTGCTTCATAGTGTTTGTGATTTTATGCATAGACTCAGGTACCATTATATTAAGTTTCACTTAACGTTATGCATTTTCCATCCACTGTAGTTGTCTGCAGCTCCAACAAAAGTAGTTTTCCTTCCCCTTACCAACTTTATAGCACCATGGGATGAGTCATTACTCCAGGCATCGAACCCCATGAAATATCACCCCAGATGTGATTAATGATAGAACGTACTGTTCTTTTCTCTTAACACCTTGGCAAGGAATTTGGCATCTGCAGCGTGCAAGAACAAGCTATTGCTTATTTGCATATTTCCATACAACCAGAGCATGCTCCAGATGTTGCCATTTGAGTCCCATGTTCTGTATGTGAGAAAGTTGATTTACATTTGGTTAAAGCTAATGAGCATTGCAGAAGTTATGTTCTCATTTGAATGATTTGCAGGGTCAAACAGGAAATACCCGCTCCATAGTGAAATGGTCCCCCGAATCGGAGACTAAGCTACAAGACTGCTTTGCAAGCGCTGACTGGAATATTTTACATTACTCAGCCGATAAGCTAACCACCTCCGTCAACGCCTTCATTAATCAAAAGCCCTGATTTAACACAGAGTTTGGCACTAAGCTAAAGGAAAGGTTTAGCTCACACAGGGATATCGCATCCAACCCCAAGGCTATGGCTGAGGACACAAACAAGTACATGAAGTCCTGCTACGATCTCCAGACAGCCACAAACAAGCACAAGGACAATATAGGAACAAGCTGGAATTCTATTACACGGACTCCGACACCCACCGCATATGGCAGGGGCTACAGTCCATTACGGATTACAAAGGAAGGCCCAGCCATGATCTTCCCAATGATGTCTCTCTACTAGAAGAAAATGCATTTAAAGCACGCTTCAACAAAAGCAACACCGAGCTGTGCATGAGCACACCCACCATTTCAGAGCCCTGGGTGATCTCGCTAATCAGGTAAACACTCAGTATTCCAGGGCACGTTCTCAGTGCTTGCGCAGAACAGCCATTTACAACCTCTCCTTGTCTCAGTCTCTAATCCCCACGTCTCAAGCTGACCCCCATCATTCCTGTTCCCGAGAACTCTAAGACTACCTGCCACAATGACTATCGCCCTGTAGGTCTCACATCTGTTCATGAATTGTTTTGAAAGGCTGGTTATGGCACACATCAACTCCATCATTCCAAACACCCTAGACCCACTCCAATATGCATACCGCCCCAACAAATCAACACATACTCAATTTCACTCCACACTGCTCTCACCCACCCAGAGAAGAGGAATACCCACGTGAGAATGCTGTTCATTGACACCTCCCTCTCCAACTGGATCCTGAATTTCCCGATAGGCCGACCCAAGGTGGTGAGGGTAGGCAACACAACCTCCGCCACACTGACCATCAACATGGAGGCCCCAAAAGGGTGTGTGCTTAGTCCCTTCTTGTTCTCCGTGTTCACCCATGACTGCTTGGCCAAGCACAACCCAGACACCATCATGTTTGCTGACGACACGACGGTGGTAGGGCTGATCACCGGTGACTATGAGACCGCTTACAGGGAGGAGGGTAGTGATCTGACTGTGTGGTGCCAGTACAACAACCTATCCGTCAACATCAGTAAGACCAAGGAGCTGATCGTGGACAACATTAAAGAGGGGGGGTGAGCACTCCGCCATCCACATCGAAGGGGATGTAGTGGAGTGGGTCGAGAGTTTCAAGTTCCTCGGTTTCCAAATCACTAAGGACTTAAAATAGCCCACACACACAGTCGTGAAGAAGGCGTGACAGTGCGTCTTCCTTCTCAGGAGGTTGAAAAGATTTGGCATGGGCCCTCAAGTCCTCAAAAAGTTATACAGCTGCACCATTGAGAGCGTCATGACTGGGTGCATCACTGCTTGGTATGGCAACTGCACCAGCCTCGATTTCATGGTGCCACAGAGGGTGGGGCGGACAGCCCAGTACATCCCTGGGGCCAAGCTCCCTACAATCCATGACTTCTATATCAGGCGGTGTGAAAGGAAGCCCCAGCCACCCAAGCCATAAAACTGTTCTCACGGCAAGTGGTACCAGTACGTGACACCAATGGGCTCCTGAACATCTTCTGTCCCCAGCCATAAAATGGCTAAATAGCTCATCTCAGTTACCCAGAAACTTATCGTAAAGTTTGCCATTTCCTGTTTTACTTTTGGAGGGAATGCCGTTAACAATTATGATTACCTTTGTGCAATGGAAGGAAGCAAAGTTTCCTCCTTTGCCACATGGAAACTCTCGGCTAAAGTCCTCCCTTTAACTAATTTCACCAGTATTTATCATGACTTTGTGGCTGTGGAATCTAATGGAAACCGCACACAGGCTTAAAAATCACTGCACCAGTTTACGCATCGCCTTCGCCCCAATTCTGATTCATCCAAATAATCAATGATGAAAACGGAAAACCAGGAACTACTGCCGCTCGTAATCACATTATTCTACGATAGCTTTGACAGATTATCGCTGTTTCATCTGTCCATGAAAATCTGTCGACGAGATATTACTAAATAGCTAACCAAATCACGACACGGTCTATCTGTACTGACCCTTTTTATGGATTTCATTATTTTTGCACTTACTTTATGCACACTCACAGGACTCTACACACTTACATTGATACTCCAACAAACACACACACACACACAGTCTTGCACAGCTAACCGTGTGGGGACATACAATTCAGTCCCACTCAAAATCCAATTTTCCTTAACCCCTAACCCTAACCCGTAGCCTTAAACCCATACCCTAACCTTACCCTAAACCTAACCCTAGCTCCTAAACCTAATTAGAATTCTAACCCTAACACTAATTCTAACCTTAACCCAAACCCGCTGGAAATATGTGATTTGATTTGACACACACACAGAACACACACATTCATGCTGAATCTACACACATGCACACACACTCACACACAATCATCATATACGCTGCTGCTACTCTGTTGATCAGACACAAGTGAAGAATGTTCATGTTTGACAGGAATGAACATGCAGAAACCCCCCCAGGAGAAAATATATGAAGCATGAACTATGTAAAGTGACCTCTGCCTGTCCTCTCCCCTTGAAAAAGATGACAGACCGCACAATCTAGTGGGCCATGATTATGTCCTAGCTAAATTCCCAAATCTGTCCCTCCAACCGTGATGACCATCTAATCATCCCAAGCTTTCTAATCTACTTTTTCACCCCCTCACCTCTCCCCTGCAGCTATTCTCAGGTTGTTGCTATAAATAAGAATGAGTTCTCTTCTCAGTCAATTCACCTGGTAGAACAAGGGTTAAATAAAGCAATGGTGTACACCCACCTCTAAATTTGGATTGCAGCTTGTTCCTACTGTGCAATCACCCATAAAGGGTGGCAGGTAGGCTAGCAGTTAGAGAGGGGAGCCAGCAACCGGGTTGCAAGATTGAATCCCGGGTCTGATGGGAAAAATCAGTCGGGAAGTGAGCTTGCAACCGGAGGGTTACTGGTATCAAGTCTTAGACGTCATTGCCTGCTGTTGTGCCCTCAAGCTTCTGGACCATTTTAGCTGGATACCACACGTCGTGAGGCTGCTGGGGCATAGGGGCCGGTTGCTTCTGTGCCAGATGCTCAAGCAAGGCACTTAACCCCCCACAACAAAAGCTCCCCGGGCATCCAGTGTGGCAGCACCCCACACCTCTCCAGAAAATCTGTATGTATGTGTGGGTCGGGTAAAAAGAGGAAGTCATTTCGGATTGGACCTTGTGTGCAATTGACCAATATAAAGTTCTTAATCTTAATCGTAAAAACAATATAAACTGAAAGCAGATGAACAAGATTTTGCAAAGTAAAGGAATACTTTTATCATTATTCCCCCTACTAAAATGTACTTTACACTGACATTCAATGGCATGAAGTGTTCAGTTTTAGTTTGATTTTAGTTTGATTCTTTATATAAATACAGCATGCAATAGCTTGTTTGTGTGTAAACACTACCGCTTCATTTTAGCCTCAATAACTTATTATCTGGTTGTTTGTGGATGTCACACGTAGCAGAGTACAGCAGTGCAACATAGAGCCGCTGTCACTCACCAGATTCACCTGTAACTCAACCCCTGTCCATTGGCATTACGTAACTGGTTCTTCCAGACATACAATGTAGAAACAAACAGACCCTCTTTGCCTGAACATATATGTAATGAAGAAGACATTCTATAGCAGTATTCTCTAGAACACAATCAAGTGATATTATGGCTTTTATAAGCAATGCTAAATCAGAAATGTGCAGTCAGTCGGTCAGTCCGCATTGACATGTTCACACATAGAAGGAGCCAGGGCGAAGCAATCAGTTTAGATAAAAGCAATTCATCTGAATGCATGAATTACTATATTGGATGAAGGCAGAATGCATTTAGTTGTGCAACTGACTAGGTTTCTCCCTTTCCCTTACATGTGGTTTGCATCTTGACTGATGGCTGTGCACCACAGTGAGTAGAGCACTACTTTTCAAGCCTTGTACGAGTTTCTCAAGTCTCCCACAGTCATATCTGTCAACACTAACCCACTCCTCTGTGTGGTTTCACTTGTTTCAGAGATAAGAATGCTTTATAATAGACTGACTATATGAATCTGTGAGTATGGATGTCATAGCAGATACATTTTGTGCTCTCACTTCATACGACTTGATTTTTTAAAAAATTAACAGTATATAACTCTGAATCTAATGCTTGAATAACTGAGAGTTTGATTGATAGAGATAGAATGATATAATTTTGCATTCAAATTTCTACTATCAGCATTTCTAAAAAATATTGGCAAGTATTAAACTCAGTACGAGTAAATGTCATAAATATATTCAAGATCATACTGACACATATACTTTCTCAAGACCATAGAATTGGCCTCATGTGCAAAAGATGACAACCTATATGATAGTCAGATGTATAGGAGAATGCCAGATCAGATACATCAAGTTGAAAGACACAGAAAACAGGATGATGAAGTCAGCAATTCAGAGCATCTTTATTGTATTCACAATGGGGTCTGTTGTTGGTGTCCCATCCAGATGTAGGAGAATATGTTGTTCTGGAGGTGTTAACAATAGAAATAGAATTATCAGAAAATAAATCCCCATTCAAGTCAATGTTCCATGATGGGTGTCTGAGGGGCTTTAGCCATTCTAGAAAGTATAGGAGGACGTTATGCACATCTTAAACTAGAGTAAACCAGACCTGGCCTAAACAAATAACACTGATAACAAGGATAGGGATTTTTTATCTGACAAATACTTTTTATAAGTTGTAACGCTGTATTTTAGGTTGCATGAATAAAGGACTGGGGAAACGCAATATTCCACGTTCTGGCCTCACATTTCCTACAACCATTCTAGTAATTATATTTCTATGTGGTTAACCCATTGCTTGCTGCAGTGCTCACTGTGTGTGTGGGACCTTAAGAGGTGTGTTTGGTTTCACTTGAGGAGACAACCTTGCCATCCACCATTTCCTCTGTGACAATCACCACCTTGCGTGTGGTGGAGGTGGATGAGCTGGGGCCGGAGCTGGAGGAGCTGAGGCCTGAGCTAGACGAGCTGATGTGGGAGCCGGAGGAGCTGAGGCCAGATTTCGAGGAGCTGTGAACAAGGCTGTTAGGAAGGGAAACCAATGGTTAGCATAGTTAGCATCTATGATCTATGATCATAATATATATTAAAGGTCACACAGCTGTAGATTCATGTCAAAAGTAACCACTAAGGTCAACTTCAAATGAACATTGTTTTTAAAATCAAATGTTGAGGGACACATCCAATCCCATTCTGCCTTACCCGCTAGCCTCTCCGTCCAGCAGCCTCCTGTACTCAGCGATCTCCATCTCCAGGCGTGTCTTGATGTCCAGCAGCATCTTGTACTCCTGGCCCTGGCGTTCCATGTCGCTGCGGAGAGACACTAGCTGCTCCTCCAGGCTGGTCACTTGGCTCTGGAGGCGTCCCAGCTGCATGGAGTAACGGCCCTCCGTCTCCGCCAGCGTGTTCTCCAGGGAGCCTTTCTATTGGTCCGGGAGATAAAGAGATGATGGGTCAAAAACTGTGGGAGTAGGTTTGGAATTTGGAATGTTTGCTGTTATACTGAAAAAGTTAGCTCTAGTAATGGAATGTGAAGGCAGGTAGATGTTAGCTATAGTAATGGAGTGGTGCCTGGCTACAACAACTTGAGGGATAGTGTTAGAGTCCAGGTGAAAGTAAGATACTTGAGGGATGGTAGAGATTGATGAAAGAGTCAAATGTTGATTATTCATAAAAGTTGCAGAAAGTTGTGTAAGTAATGTGCCCTAAACTGTGGTCCTTGGTCAGATGTTTGTAATTACAGCTCACCATGCTGAGCTGTGACTGCAGTTCAATCTCCAGGCCCTGCAGTGTGCGACGGATCTCCGAAATCTCTGACTTGGAGGTCTGGAGAACCTCTGTGCTGGACGCCACCTCCTTGTTCAACGTCTCTGTCTGTAAAACACAATAAGTGGTCAATCATCACAAAAACACACCAACATTTCAGCTCATGATAGAATGTGACAATGTTACCAACTAGAAGTAAAGGAACATCTCCACCATGAACATAGTTTAGGGGTTCTAAAGGTCCTACCTTGGTCTGGAACCAGGCCTCCAGGTCACGCTGGTTCTTGGCACTACCGGCCTCGTATTGCTCACGAATCTCAGCCATGACTCTTGACAGGTCCTCCTGTGGTGCTGCGTCCACCTCCACGTTGATCTGTCCAGTCATCTGCGTCCTCATGGCCAGCAGCTCCTGTGGAGAAACACATAGTGGTGAGTGTAAAGGATTAAGAAGTGACTAACCTCTGCCTGATGGTAATTACTTGACCTCCCCTGTCTTCATTATACATTTGAAAACCATTGCTTGATACAGATGTGCTTGAAAGCCAGCAATGGTGTTCTAGTGAAGACCCATAGCAGGTTGACATGGTCAATAGATGTAATACATTAAGGGACTGTATGGATATGTCCCATCAGCCCACACCCACCTCCTCGTGGTTCTTCTTGAGATAGATGAGCTCCTCCTTCAGTCCCTCGATCTGCATCTCCAGGTCAGATCTGGCCATGGTCATCTCGTCCAGCATCCTCTTCAGCCCGGCGATGTCCGCCTCCACTGACTGACGCATGGCCAGCTCGTTCTCATACCTGAGAGATGGAGAGAGCTTAGGTCATATGTCTGTTGGGAGGGTGTGGTTATGGTGGAGCTGACGGGTAATGTCATTTGGTTTCCTTTTTATAGATTCAACACAAAATGTAATAAAAAAAACAGTATGAGAGTTTTTACAGATTTGGGGTTATTCCAAGTGGTTAATGTAATGTACCAGCAGTGTACTGTATCTGTGGATGGTGTTGGATGTACTTACTTCGTTCTGAAGTCGTCTGCAGCGAGCTTTGCGTTGTCGATGTTCAGATAGATGCTTCCGTTCAAGCAGGTAGCACCCTGGATCTGAGAGGTGGAGGATTTCAAAACATTTCACAATGGGGCATGCATGGAATTTCACACTAATACAGTCCACACAAACTGTTAAATCACACTGTAATCACTCAGTTCTGAGTTTCAGCTGCACTGTAAATTATAGCTCACAGAAGCATTACAGGGAACCTGTTATCTTTGTGAACATTGTAAAGCATGACACAAAGAAACTAATTGCACCTTTTGCAATCGCCTAGGGGCTCTTAAGAGAGAGGAAGGATTGGCTTCAATTATCCTCTTTATCTTCAATGCTTCAGCTGCAAATATGCATACTGTCTTGTCATTTATCTTTGGTGCAATATCTTGGTTTAATCAATTATTATATCATTTAGCATTTTCCAATGTTCATATATCACTCTCAGTAACTTGTTGGAAAAACAAGCCGATGTCACCTGTACTCTCTAGCAAAGTATAACATTGTCACTATGCAGACATTATCATGTTTTGACATGCCGTGCACTTGCCATCTAGGAAACATGTCACGTACCTTGTCCTGCAGGTCGGCGATAGTAGCGTAGAAACCAGAGTAGTCGCGAGCACTGGGGGACGTCTTGCTCTCCATGAACTGACGGATCTTCAGCTCCAGCTCGGCGTTGGCCGCCTCTAGCATGCGCACCTTCTCCAAGTAGGTGGACAGGCGATCGTTCAGGTTCTGCATTGTGGCCTTCTCATTGGCCGACACATTAATGTCGGCTCCACCGCCACCACCACCACCCCCTCCCATGCCGAAACCAAAGCCACCGCCACCGCCCCCTCCCATTCTGAAACCATAACCGCCACCACCACCACCTCCACCGCCGGAACCGAACGAGGAGCTAGAGATGCGCACCCCAGAGCCTCCTGCTCCTCCATACACACTGCCAGCCCTCATGGCAGTGATGCGGCCTCCTCCACCTCCACCACCACCCATCGAGGAGAAGCGGGAGGAGCCCATACCCATTCCACCTCCACCTCCAGACCTCATGGACATGGTGCCACCTCCGCCTCCACCGCCGCTGCTGCTGTAGGACATGCTAGATCTGGAGAAGGACATGGCTGCTGAGAGCGAGTCTGCCTGCCTGGGATGAAGAGGGAATGTGGTGCACGGCCCAGGCACTGTTGCCTTTTTATGCTGCACAGGGCAGAAGGAGGGAGGGTGGGAGGAGATCATGGGCGGGAGAGGCAGAAGGGAGGAATAGAGAAGGGAGGAGTACAGGGAGGATTTACCACATATAGGGCAGGGGATCCTCCCCCACACTTTGACATGCTAAGATGCAGAAGGAGATGGAAGAGGATAGTTATATACTGTGTGGATATGCAAATATACTATTGTTGTGCAACTCCACTCTCCCCATCTCACTCTATATATGGCGTCTGCCTGCACAAACATATGAAAGTGCACACACGTATAAATAGTTGGAATTCCTCTCCCGTTTATAGCGTCTGGTTGAAAGCATAAACAAACCTGCTTCTATTAGCCCCAGATAGGTCAATCAATCAGTCAACACACACAGTATAACTTTGACATGTTGTGACAGGTGAACTTTGCCACGTTTTCTGAGCATATTTTTTAAAACACTGAATGGCTATTTACCTCTACCTGTTATGTACCAAGACAGGGACGGGAATTTGTCAGGATCAAATAAGACATGAAAGGAGCAAAGCCCAGGTTGAACTTTTTATTTCACAACGGGAGAATTACACATATTTTAATGCCAAGGACATGCCAGAATGGCTTTCCAAGAGGTGTTGAGTTATCCTGAGTGGTCCAGCCTCAGTTCAAAAACAATGGATAAATGTTTTCATTTTTACAACAATTGTTTACAGACAGATTATTTCACTTATAATTCACTGTATCACAATTCCAGTGGGTCAGAAGATTACATACACTAAGTTGACTGTGCCTTTAACCTGTTCACACCACCACGTACCTCTAGGGGTACCAGCCCCCCCTGCTCAACTGACACAGTGGCGCACAGAACGCAAAAATATTCTTAGAAATATTTAACCTCCACACATTAACAAGTCCAATAGCTCAAATGAAAGATAAACACCTTGTTCATCTAGCCAGCAAGTCAGATTTCTAAAATGTTTTACGGCAAAAACATAGCACATATTTATGTCAAACCACCACCAAAGATAGGCTAATCTACATAGCCATATTTGTAGAACAATAGATGCAATCACAAAAGCAGGATTAAAAGAAAAATAATTCACTAACCTTTTGAAAATCTTCATCAGATGACAGGAATAGGACATGTTATACAGTACATTTATGTTTTTTTCAATAATATGCAATTTATATCCATAAATCACTGTTTACATTGAACGTCATGTTCAAAAAATGCTACTAGAATGTCCGGAGAAATTATGATAACTCTGCCAGATAACAGAAATACACATCATAAACGTTGACTAAATATACATGTTCTACATATAGTTAGAAAGATACACTTCTTCTTAATAAAACAGCTGTGTTACATTTATTTTTAACGTTACAGAATTCGTTCACTTAGCAATATGGCTCCGCTATTTCGGAGTCCACAGAAACACATAATAACCACATAAATATTCCCTTACCTTTGCTGTTGTTCGATCAGAAGTCGTGGAAGAAGTGATACTTACCAAAAACAGCGTTTGCCTTTCAAATGTGTGTCTTTGGGTTATCAAACGCGACTAATTTCGGCTGAAATGCACCCAAAATTCTATGGGTTGCGCATCAAAACTTCAAAATTACATATTATATGTCGACTAAACTGGTCAAACTAAGTTCAGAATCGAGCTAAAACATGTTATAAACACACATAAAAATCCTTAGCCCGAACAGACAAGCCTATATCGTTTGGTGGATCTTGGAACAAAGAGAGCCAAATACCCAAGGCGCGCACGTATTATCGCGTGACCCGAAGGTTTCTTCCCGCCAAAGGGTGAGGGAGCTGAAGAGATAGGAACTGTTCCCAGATCTGTAGCTGGTTGGGAAGGGTGGGGGCGATGACGTCAAAGTTGGGCCAACTTTTCTGCTGACAGAAAGAGTTTGGAAGAATGGCTGCCCTGTGAGTTCTGCTTTACATAGAGACATAATTTGAACGGTTTTAGAAGCTTTAGAGTGTTTTCTATTCAATAATATTTATTATATGCATATATTAGCAATTTTTTACCGATTCTTTGTCAGTTTACTATGGGCACGCATTCCTCCAAAGGGGGCAGTATTCTGCCCTAGCCTCAAACAGCTTGGAAAAGTCCAGAAAATTATTTTGGTTTTAGAAGCTTCTGACAGGCTAATTGACATAATTTGAGTCAATTGGAGGCATACCTGTGGATGTATATCAAGGTCTACCTTGAAACTCAGTGCCTCTTTGCTTGACATCATGGGAAAATCTAAAGAAATCAGCCAAGACCTCAGAAAATAGACCTCCACAAGTCTGGTTCATCCTTGGGAGCAATTTCCAAATGCCGGAAGGTACCACTTTCATCTGTACAAACAATAGTACGCAAGTATAAACACCATGGGACTAGGCAGCCGTCATACCGCTCAGGAAGGAGATGCATTCTGTCTCCTAGAGATGAACGTACCTTGGTGCAAAAAGTGCAAATCAATCCCAGAACAACATCAAAGGACCTTGTGAAGATGCTGGAGGAAACAGGTACAAAGTATCTACTTCCACAGTGAAACGAGTCCTAGATCGACATAACCTGAAAGGCCGCTCAGCAAGGAAGAAGCCACTGCTCCAAAACCACCATAAAAAAGCCAGACTACGGTTTGCAACTGCACATGGGGACAAAGATCATACTTTTTGGAGAAATGTCTTCTGTTTTGATGAAACAAAAATCTAACTGTTTGGCCATAATGACCATCTTTATGTTTGGAGGAAAAAGGGAGAGGCTTGCAAGCCAAAGAACACCATCCCAACCATGACGCACGGCGGTGGCAGCATCATGTTGTGGGGTTGCTTTGCTGCAGGAGGGACTGGTGCACTTCACAAAATAGATGGCATCATGAGGCAGGAATATGATGTGAATATATTGAAGCAACATTTCTAGACATCAGTCAGGAAGTTAAACCTTGGTCGCAAATGGGTCTTCCAAACAGACAATGACCCCAAGCATACTTCCAAAGTTGTGGCAAGGACAACAAAGTCAAGGTATTGGAGTGGCCATCACAACGCCCTGAACCCAAATCCTATAGAAAATGTGTGGGCAGAACTGAAAAGGCGTGTGCGAGCAAGGAGGCCTACAAACCTGACTCAGTTACACCAGTTCTGTCAGGAGGAATGGGCCAAAATTCACCCAACTTATTGTGGGAAGCTTGTGGAAGGCTACCCGAAATGTTTGACCCAAGTTAAACAATTTAAAGGCAATGCTACCAAATACTAATTGAGTGTATGTAAACTTCTGACCCACTGGGAACGTGATCAAAGAAATAAAGGCTGAAATAAATCATTCTCTCTACTATTATTCTGACATATCACATTCTTAAAATAAGGTGGTGATCCTAACTGACCCAAGACAGGGAATGTTTACTAGGATTAAATGTCAGGATTTGTGGAAAACTGAGTTTAAATGTAGTTGGCTAAGTTGCAAACTTCCGACTTCAACTGTATATCTAGAAGAAGACATCCTGAAGCAGTAATTTCTAGACCACAATCTAGTTGAAATGGATTCAAATCCAAAGTGTATCATTTGTGTCTTATTACAATTGTGAAATTATGGTATTTTCTGAGCAATGGTAAATCAGAAGGGTGCTGTCAGTCAGTTTACATTGGCGTGTTCACACAAACAAGGTGCCAGGCGAATGCATTCAATTTTTGATTAAATAAATTGATCTGAATGAATAAATTACTATATCATCTATCATACACTACATGGAAAAAAGTATGTGGCTATTTCAGCAACACCCATTGCTGACAGGTGTATAAAATTGAGCACACAGCTATGCAATCTCCATAAACAAACATTGGAAGTAGAATGGCCTTAATGAAGAGCTCAGTGACTTTCAACATGGCACCGTCATAGGATGCCACCTTTCCCTGCTATTGCTGCCCCAGTCAACTGTAAGTGTTGTTATTGTGAAGTCGAAACCTCTAGGAGCAACAACGGCTCAGCCGCGAAGTGGTAGGCCACACAAGTTCACAGAACCGGACCGCCGAGTGCTGAAGCACGTAAAAATAGTCTGTCCTCTGTTGCAACACTCACTACTAAGTTCCAAACTACCTCTGGAAGCAAGGCCAGCACAAAAACAGTTTGTCGGAAGAATTATGAAACAGGTTTCCACGGCCGAGCAGCAGCGCAAAAGCCTAAGGCCACCATGCGCAATGCCAAGCATCTGATAGAGTGGTGTAAAGCTCATCGCCATTGGACTATGGCGCAGTGGAAAAGTGTTCTCTGGAGTGATGAATCACACTTCACCAACAGGCAGTCCGAGGGACGAATCTGGGTTTGGAAGATGGTGGTCTGAGGCTGGTTTTCATGGTTTGGGATATGCCCCTTAGTTCCAGTGAAGGGATAACTTAATGCCACAGCATACAATGACATTCTATTGAACATCTTTGGGACGAATTGGAACGCCAGCTGCGGCCCTAATCACCCAATATCAGTGCCCAACCTCACTAATGCTCTTGTGGCTGAATGGAACCAAGGACCTGCAGCAATGTTCCAACATCTAGTGAAAGCCTTCCCAGAATAGTGTAGGCTATTATGGTAGCATAGGGGGACCAGCTCCATATTAATACCCATGATTTTGAAATTATGTGTTCGACGAGCAGGTGTCCACGTACTTTTGGCCATGTAGTGTTTATGTGGTCTGCATCTTGACTTACGGCTGTGCACCACTTTGAGTAGAGCACTTAACTTTTCAAGAGTTTCCCAATTCTCCCACAGTCATATCTGTCAATGCGAACTGTACCATCATCTAACTCCAATGACTACTGATGTTGTGTAACTGTGGAGGCTCATCAGAGGAATAGGAGGACCACCCTACTCAGTGATTTTCAGAAAAATACAAAAAAAATCTAAAATTCAAAAGAGATACTTAAAAAAAACTATGCTACATATACTCACATCACCAAATACCTGATTCCCTAAAACACACTTTCGCAATGAAGGTCTACAGAAGTCTCTGCAGGACCCTCTATTGTAGCACCCTGGTGTAGCCGGAGGACAGCTATTTTCCATCCTCCTCTGGCTACATTGACTTCAATATAAAAAATAGGAGGCTTGTGCACCAGACCTACTTCCATAAACCTACATGGTAGATCTGATGGAGACTACCCAGAACCTCGATGTGAATGTGGATGAGATCAAGTAATAATTTGTCAACAGAACCATCAATAAAGATTGTGGTTGAATGAGAATGGGCTGTGTGGTTTTACTTGTTATAGAGATATTCATTCTTTATCATAGACTGACAATATGAATCTTTGAGAATGGATGTAATAGATGATACATTCTGTCATCTAATTTCAAATGAATTGTTTTCAAATCTAAATCTTTCCACCAAAACATGGTGTCCAGCACTAGAGTTGACTCCACAAACACCCTCTACACATTGTATATCTCTGAATCTAAGAACTCGTCATTTATCTTAAAGAGATAGAATTATATAATGTTGCTGACAACTTTCAACATATCTAAGATCACCATCAGATCAATGTACAAGTGAATGTCATAAAAATATTAGAGATCATACTGAAACATATGCTTTCTCAAGACCATAGAATTGGCCTCATGTGCAAAAGATGACACCCTATATTTCATTTTATTTATTTATTTTACCTTTATTTAACCAGGTAGGCAAGTTGAGAACAAGTTCTCATTTACAATTGCGACCTGGCCAAGATAAAGCAAAGCAGTTCGACAGATACATCGACACAGAGTTACACATGGAGTAAAACAAACATACAGTCAATAATACAGTATAAACAAGTCTATATACAATGTGAGCAAATGAGGTGAGAAGGGAGGTAAAGGCAAAAAAGGCCATGATGGCAAAGTAAATACAATATAGCAAGTAAAACACTGGAATGGTAGTTTTGCAATGGAAGAATGTGCAAAGTAGAAATAAAAATAATGGGGTGCAAAGGAGCAAAATAAATAAATTAATTAAAATTAAATACAGTTGGGAAAGAGGTAGTTGTTTGGGCTAAATTATAGGTGGGCTATGTACAGGTGCAGTAATCTGTGAGCTGCTCTGACAGTTGGTGCTTAAAGCTAGTGAGGGAGATAAGTGTTTCCAGTTTCAGAGATTTTTGTAGTTCGTTCCAGTCATTGGCAGCAGAGAACTGGAAGGAGAGGCGGCCAAAGAAAGAATTGGTTTTGGGGGTGACTAGAGAGATATACCTTCTGGAGCGTGTGCTACAGGTGGGAGATGCTATGGTGACCAGCGAGCTGAGATAAGGGGGGACTTTACCTAGCAGGGTCTTGTAGATGACATGGAGCCAGTGGGTTTGGCGACGAGTATGAAGCGAGGGCCAGCCAACGAGAGCGTACAGGTCGCAATGGTGGGTAGTATATGGGGCTTTGGTGATAAAACGGATTGCACTGTGATAGACTGCATCCAATTTGTTGAGTAGGGTATTGGAGGCTATTTTGTAAATGACATCGCCAAAGTCGAGGATTGGTAGGATGGTCAGTTTTACAAGGGTATGTTTGGCAGCATGAGTGAAGGATGCTTTGTTGCGAAATAGGAAGCCAATTCTAGATTTAACTTTGGATTGGAGATGTTTGATATGGGTCTGGAAGGAGAGTTTACAGTCTAACCAGACACCTAAGTATTTGTAGTTGTCCACGTATTCTAAGTCAGAGCCGTCAAGAGTAGTGATGTTGGACAGGCGGGTAGGTGCAGGTAGCGATCGGTTGAAGAGCATGCATTTAGTTTTACTTGTATTTAAGAGCAATTGGAGGCCACGGAAGGAGAGTTGTATGGCATTGAAGCTTGCCTGGAGGGTCGTTAACACAGTGTCCAAAGAAGGGACGGAAGTATACAGAATGGTGTCGTCTGCGTAGAGGTGGATCAGGGACTCACCAGCAGCAAGAGCGACCTCATTGATGTATACAGAGAAGAGAGTCGGTCCAAGAATTGAACCCTGTGGCACCCCCATAGAGACTGCCAGAGGTCCGGACAGCAGACCCTCCGATTTGACACACTGAACTCTATCAGAGAAGTAGTTGGTGAACCAGGCGAGGCAATCATTTGAGAAACCAAGGCTGTCGAGTCTGCCGATGAGGATGTGGTGATTGACAGAGTCGAAAGCCTTGGCCAGATCAATGAATACGGCTGCACAGTAATGTTTCTTATCGATGGCGGTTAAGATATCGTTTAGGACCTTGAGCGTGGCTGAGGTGCACCCATGACCAGCTCTGAAACCAGATTGCATAGCAGAGAAGTTATGGTGAGATTCGAAATGGTCGGTAATCTGTTTGTTGACTTGGCTTTCGAAGACCTTAGAAAGGCACGGTAGGATAGATATAGGTCTGTAGCAGTTTGGGTCAAGAGTGTCCCCCCCTTTGAAGAGGGGGATGACCGCAGCTGCTTTCCAATCTTTGGGAATCTCAGACGACACGAAAGAGAGGTTGAACAGGCTAGTAATAGGGGTGGCAACAATTTCGGCAGATAATTTTAGAAAGAAAGGGTCCAGATTGTCTAGCCCGGCTGATTTGTAGGGGTCCAGATTTTGCAGCTCTTTCAGAACATCAGCTGAATGGATTTGGGAGAAGGAGAAATGGGGAAGGCTTGGGCGAGTTGCTGTTGGGGGTGCAGTGCTGTTGTCCGGGGTAGGAGTAGCCAGGTGGAAAGCATGGCCAGCCGTAGAAAAATGCTTATTGAAATTCTCAATTATGGTGGATTTATCAGTGGTGACAGTGTTTCCTATCTTCAGTGCAGTGGGTAGCTGGGAGGAGGTGTTCTTATTCTCCATGGACTTTACAGTGTCCCAGAACTTTTTTGAGTTAGTGTTGCAGGAAGCAAATTTCTGCTTGAAAAAGCTAGCCTTGGCTTTTCTAACTGCCTGTGTATAATGGTTTCTAGCTTCCCTGAACAGCTGCATATCACGGGGGCTGTTCGATGCTAATGCAGAACGCCATAGGATGTTTTTGTGTTGGTTAAGGGCAGTCAGGTCTGGGGAGAACCAAGGGCTATATCTGTTCCTGGTTCTAAATTTCTTGAATGGGGCATGTTTATTTAAGATGGTTAGGAAGGCATTTAAAAAAAATAACTAGGCATCCTCTACTGACGGGATGAGATCAATATCCTTCCAGGATACCCCGGCCAGGTCGATTAGAAAGGCCTGCTCGCAGAAGTGTTTCAGGGAGCGTTTTACAGTGATGAGTGGAGGTCGTTTGACCGCTGACCCATTACGGATGCAGGCAATGAGGCAGTGATCGCTGAGATCTTGGTTGAAGACAGCAGAGGTGTATTTAGAGGGGAAGTTGGTTAGGATGATATCTATGAGGGTGCCCGTGTTTAAGGCTTTGGGGAGGTACCTGGTAGGTTCATTGATAATTTGTGTGAGATTGAGGGCATCAAGTTTAGATTGTAGGATGGCTGGGGTGTTAAGCATGTTCCAGTTTAGGTCGCCTAGCAGCACGAACTCTGAAGATAGATGGGGGGCAATCAGTTCACATATGGTGTCCAGAGCACAGCTGGGGGCAGAGGGTGGTCTATAGCAGGCGGCAACGGTGAGAGACTTGTTTTTAGAGAGGTGGATTTTTAAAAGTAGAAGTTCAAATTGTTTGGGTACAGACCTGGATAGTAGGACAGAACTCTGCAGGCTATCTTTGCAGTAGATTGCAACACCGCCCCCTTTGGCAGTTCTATCTTGTCTGAAAATGTTGTAGTTTGGAATTAAAATGTCAGAATTTTTGGTGGTCTTCCTAAGCCAGGATTCAGACACAGCTAGAACATCCGGGTTGGCAGAGTGTGCTAAAGCAGTGAATAGAACAAACTTAGGGAGGAGGCTTCTAATGTTAACATGCATGAAACCAAGGCTATTACGGTTACAGAAGTCATCAAAAGAGAGCGCCTGGGGAATAGGAGTGGAGCTAGGCACTGCGGGGCCTGGATTCACCTCTACATCGCCAGAGGAACATAGGAGGAGTAGAATAAGGGTACGGCTAAAAGCTATGAGAATTGGTCGTCTAGAACGTCTGGAACATAGAGTAAAAGGAGGTTTCTGGGGGCGATAAAATAGCATCAAGGTATAATGTACAGACAAATGTATGGTAGGATGTGAATACAGTGGAGGTAAACCTAGGTATTGAGTGATGAAGAGAGAGATATTGTCTCTAGAAACATCATTGAAACCAGGAGATGTCATTGCATGTGTGGGTAGTGGAACTAATAGGTTGGATAAGGTATAGTGAGCAGGACTAGAGGCTCTACAGTGAAATAAGCCAATAAACACTAACCAGAACAGCAATGTACAAGACATATTGACATTAAGGAGAGGCATGCTTAGTCGAGTGATCAAAAGGGTCCAGTGAGTGGAGAGGTTGGTTGGTGATTTAGACAGCTAGCCAGGGCATCGGTAGCAAGCTAGCATAGGATGGAGGTCTGTTGTTAGCCACCTCTTGCGTTCCGTCAGTAGATTAGTGGGGTTCCGTGTGGTAGAGGGGATTAATCCAAATCACACAACAACAACAAAAATAAAAACAATAGATATAGTTATAGAGGCCCAAGAAGAAAACATAATAATAATAAAAATAAATAAATTGTCCGATTGTCTATTCAGATAGCAGCCGGTAAGACAGCTAACGGTTAGCAGGCCGCAGATGGGCGTTCAGGTATCGTCGCGACGGAGGAGCCAGCCGGATCTCCTTCAGGTAGATAACGTCAGCAGTCCAGTTGTGAAGGCCCGGTGGGGCTCCGCGTAGGCAGTAAAACGGGTCCGGATAGGTGACTGCAGCCCAGGAGTGATTGATGGAACTCAGGAGTGATTGACGGAGCTGGCTAGCTCCGGAATAATTGATGTTTGCTCCGGAATCGACGAAGACCGATAGTCACACGGATAGCAGCTAGCTAGCTGTGAGATCCGGGTATGAATGTCCAGAGAGCAGTCGAAATCCAGGGACATGGAGAGAAAAATTGGTCCGGTATGTTCCGTTCCGTTCCGAGCCGCGCTGCACCGATTTTCGAGCTAAAGGATAGCTGATGACCACAAACCGTGGTTAGCTGAATACTAACGATTTGCCAGTAAAGGAGCTAACTAGCTTCTGAACTAGCTTCTGGTTAGCTTCTGGATTAGCTTCTGGCTAGTTTCAGGCTAGCTTCTTGGAGTTTCTGGCTAGCTTCTTGGAGGATTACAGATTTGAGGTAAATAATACTTTTTTATAAATATACATTGGTGAGGCGGGTTGCAGGAGAGTGTTTTGAAGATGAGTTGATGGAAAATAAAAATAAAATGTATGTGAAAAAAGTAAATATATATATATATACAGGACACGACAAGACGAGGACAAAAGACGTCTGAACTGCTATGCCACCTTGGAAGGGATATAGATGTATAGGAGAATACCAGATCAGATATATCAAGTTGAAAGACACAGAAAACAGGAAGATGAAGTCAGCAAGTCAGAGCGTCTTTATTGTATTCACAATGGGGTCTGTTGTTGGTGTCCCATCCAGATGTAGTAGAATATGTTGTTCTGGAGGTGTTAACCCTAGAAATAGAATTACCAGAAAATAAATCCCCATTCAAGTCAATGTTCCATGATGGGTGTCTGAGGGGCTTTAGCCATTCTAGAAAGTATTGGAGGATGTTATGCACATCTTAAACTAGAGTTAACCAGAACTGGCCTAAAGAAAGTACACAGATAACGAAAATAGGGATTTTTCATCTGACGAGGACTTTGTATAAATTGAAACGTTGTATTTTAGGTTGCATGAACCAAGCAATGTGGAGCAGTGATATTCCATGTGCTGGCCTCTCATTTCCTATACCCATTCTAGTAATTATATTTCAATGGGGTTAACCCGTTGCGTTGCTGCAGTGCTCGCTGTGTGTGTGGGACCTTAAGAAGCGTGTTTGGTTTCACTTGAGGAGACAACCTTGCCGTCCACTATTTCCGCTTCGGTGATCACCACATTGCCTTTGGTGGAGGAGCTGAGGACGGAGCCTGAGGAGCTGAGGCCGGAGTTGAGGCCGGAGCTAGAAGAGCTGATGTGGGAGCTGGAGGAGCTGTGGCCAGATTTCGAGGAGCTGAGGCCGAGGCTGTGAGGAAGAGAAACCCATGGTTAGAATAGTTAGCATCTATGATCATAATAAGTATCTATTAAAGGTCACATAGCAGTAAATTCACATCAAAAGTAACAATGGCTCACATTAAGGTGAACTTCAAATGAACATTGCTTCTGAAGTGAAATGTTGAAGGAGACATTCATTCATTTTCACTTGTTTCAAGGACCCTTGTTTCAAGGACCCGTCTTCCCATCCTGCCTTACCCGCTAGCCTCTCCGTCCAGCAGCCTCCTGTACTCAGCAATCTCCATCTCCAGGCGTGTCTTGATGTCCAGCAGCATCTTGTACTCCTGGCCCTGGCGTTCCATGTCGCTGCGGAGAGAGACTAGCTGCTCCTCCAGACTGGTCACTTGGTTCTGGAGGCGACCCAGCTGCATGGAGTAACGGCCCTCCATCTCCGCCAGCGTGTTCTCCAGGGAGCCTTTCTATTGGCCGGGAGAGACAGAGATCAAAAACTGTGGGAGTAAGTTTGGAATTTGAAATGTTTACTGTCATATTGAAAAGGTTAGCTTGAGTAATTGAATGTGAAGGAAGGTAGAGGTTAGCTATAGTAACGGACAAAACAAATATGCTTGTTCTAGGTCCCAAGAAACAAAGAGATGTTCTGTTAAATCTGACAATTAATCTTGATGGTTATATAGTCGCCTCAAATAAAACTGTGAAGGACTTTGGCGTTACTCTGGACCCTTATCTCTCTTTTGACGAACATATCAAGACTGTTTAAAGGACAGCTTTTTTTACCATCTACGTAACATTGCAAAAATCTGAAACTTTCTGTCCAAAAATGATGCAGAAAAATTAATCCACGCTTTAGTCACTTCTAGGTTAGACTACTGCAATGCTCTACTTTCCGGGCTACCTGGATAAAGCACCAAATAAACTTCAGTTAGTGCTAAACATGGCTGCTAGAATCTTGACTAGAACCAAAAAATGTGATCATATTACTCCAGTGCTAGCCTCTCTACACTGGCTTCCTGTTAAGGCAAGGGCTGATTTCAAGGTTTCACTGCTAACCTACAAAGCATTACATGGGCTTGCTCCTACCCATCTTTCCGATTTGGTCCTGCCGTACATACCTACACATACACTATTGTCACAAGACGCAGGCCTCCTCATTGTCCCTAGAATTTCTAAGCAAACAGCTGGAGGCAGGGCTTTCTCCTATAGAGCTCAATTTTTATGGAATGGTCTGCCTACCCATGTGAGAGACACAGACTCGGTCTCAACCTTTAAGTTTTTATTGTGAATCATCTCTTCAGTAGGTCCTATGATTGAGTGTATTCTGGCCCAGAAGGTGAACGGAAAGGCACTGGAGCAACGAACCGCCCTTGCTGTCTCTGCCTTGCCGGTTCCCCTCTCTTCACTGGGATTCTCCACCTCTAACCTTGTTACGGGGGCTGAGTCACAAGCTTACTGATGCTCTTCCATGCCGTCGCTAGGAGGAGTGCGTCACTTGAGTGGGTTGAGTCACTGATGTGAGCTTCCTGTCTGGGTTGGCGCTCCCCCTTGGGTTGTGCCGTGGCGGAGATCTTTGTGGGCTATACTCGGGCCTTGTCTCAGGATGGTAAGTTGGTGGTTGAAGATATCCCTCTAGTTATGTGAGGGACTGTGCTTTGGCAAAGTGGGTGGGGTTATATCCTGCCTGTTTGGCCCTCGACCCCTCCTGTATCAGCCTTCAGTATTTATGCTGCAGTAGTTTATGTGTCGAGGGGCTAGGGTCAGTCTGTTATATCTGGAGTATTCATCCTGTCTTATCCGGTGTCCTGTGTGAATTTAAGTATGCTATCTCTAATTCTCTCTCTTTCTCTTATCTTTCTTTCTTTCTTTCTTTCTTTCTGTCTTTCTTTCTTTCATTCTTTCACTCTCTCTCTCTCTCTCTCTCTCTCTCTCTCTCTCTCTCTCTCTCTCTTTCTCAGAGGACCTGAGCCCAAGGACCATGCCTCAGGACTACCTGGCCTGATGACTCCTCGCTGTCCCCAGTCCACCTGGCTGTGCTGCTGCTCCAGTTTCAACTGTTCTGCCTGCGGCTATGGGACCCTGACCTGTTCACCGGACGTGCTACCTGTCCCAGACCTGCTGTTTTCAACTTTCTAGAGACAGCAGGAGTGGTAGAGATACTCTGAAAGTGATCGGCTATGAAAAGCCAACTGACATTTACTCCTGAGGTGCTGACCTGTTGTGCCCTCGACAACCACTGTGATTATTATTATTTGACCCTGTTGGTCATCTATGAACATTTGAACATCTTGGCCATGTTCTGTTATAATCTCCACCCGGCACAGCCAGAAGAGGACTGGCCACCGCTCACAGCCTGGTTCCTCTCTAGGTTTCCTCCTAGGTTCTGGCCTTTCTAGGGAGTTTTTCCTAGCCACCGTGCATCTACACCTGCATTGCTTGCTGTTTGGAGTTTTAGGCTGGGTTTCTGTACAGCACTTTGAGATATCAGCTCATGTAAGAAGGGCTTTATGAATAAAAATGATTTGATTTGATTTGGTGCCTGGCTAGTCCAGGTGAAAGTGAGATACTTGAGGGATGGTAGAGAATGATGGAATGATGGAAGAGTCAAATGTTGATTATTGCAGGAAGTTGCAGAAAGTTGTGTACGTAATGTGCCCTAAACTGTGGTCCTTGGTGAGCTGTGACTGCAGTTCGGCTTCCAGGCCCTGCAGTGTACGACGGATGTCCGAAATCTCTGACTTGGAGGTCTGGAGAACCTCTGTGCTGGACGCCACCTCCTGGTTCAACGTTTCTGTCTGTAAAACACAATAAGTGGTCAATCATCACAGAAACAAACCAACATTTCAGCTCATGATAGAATGTCACAATGTTACCAACTAGAAGTAAAGGAACATCTACACCATGAACATAGTTTAACGGTTCTAGAGGTTCTACCTTGGTCTGGAACCAGGCCTCCAGGTCGCGCTGGTTCTTGGCACTACCGGCCTCGTACTGCTCACGAATCTCAGCCATGACTCTGGACAGGTCCTCCTGTGGTGCTGCGTCCACCTCCACGTTGATCTGTCCAGTCATCTGAGTCCTCATGGCCAGCAGCTCCTTTGGAGAAAAACATAGGGGTGAGTTTAAACAATTAAAAAGTGCCAAATCTCTGCCTGATGGTAACAACTGGACCTGCCCTGTCTTCATTATACATTTGAACACCATTGCTTGATACAGATGTGCTTGAAAGCCAGCAATGGTGTTCTAGTGAAGACCCATAGCAGGTTGACATGGTCTATAGATATAATACATTAAGGGACTGTATGGATATGTCCCATCAGCCCACACCCACCTCCTCGTGGTTCTTCTTGAGATAGATGAGCTCCTCCTTCAGTCCCTCGATCTGCATCTCCAGGTCAGATCTGGCCATGGCCATCTCATCCAGCATCCTCTTCATCCCGGCAATGTCTGCCTCCACTGACTGACGCATGGCCAGCTCATTCTCATACCTGAGAGATGGAGAGAGCTTAGGTCAAAGAACTGCCTGAATGTGTTCCTCTGTGAGAATAGCAGGGGGGTTATAGATTCTATTATTCCATTAAGTTTGGGGAAAATAACAGAAAATAACACCAGGCTTCTGATATGTCTGTTGGGAGGGTGTGTTTATGGTGGAGATGAAGGCTAATGTAATTTGTTTTCCTTTTTATAGATTCAACACAAAATGTAATAAAAAACCGTTTGCGAGTTTTTACAGATTTGGGGTTATTCCAAGTGGTTAATGTAATGTACCAGCACTGTACTGTATCTGTGGATGGTGTTGGATGTCCTTACTTGTTTCTGAAGTCGTCTGCAGCGAGCTTTGCATTGTCAATGTTCAGATAGATGCTTCCGTTCAAGCAGGTGGCAGCCTGGATCTGAGATGTGGAGGACGGCAAAAACATTTCAGGATGGGGTATGCATGGAATTTGACACGAATGCAGTACACACAAACAGTGATACCACACTGTAAGCATTGAGTTCTGAGTTTCAGCTGCTCTGTAAATGATAGACCATAGAAGCATTACAGGGAACCTGTTGTCGTTATGATCATTGTATAGCATGACATGACACAAAGAAACATTTTGCAACTTTTGCAATCGCCTCGGGGCTATTAAGAGAGAGGAAGGATTGGCTTCAATCCTTTATTTGAAATTCTTCTTTGGTGCAAATTCTTGGTTGAATCAATTATAACAAATGTATATAATTTAGCATTTTCTAAAAGTCATATTCATTTCACTATTAGTAAGTTGTTGGAAAAACAATCTGATGAAGTGTACACCATGTACCTGTACTCTCTAACAAAGAATAACATTTTCACAATGCAGACGTTATCATGTTTTGACATGCTGTGATGTCATCATTGAGTGCTCTTGCCGTCTAGGAGACATGTCACATACCTTGTCCTGAAGGTCGGCGATAGTAGCGTAGAAGCCAGAGTAGTCGCGAGCGCTGGGGGACGTCTTGATCTCAAGGAACTGACGGATCTTCAGCTCCAGCTCGCCGTTGGCCGCCTCCAACAAGCGCACCTTCTCCAAGTAGGTGGACAGGCGGTCGTTCAGGTTCTGCATTGTGGCCTTCTCATTGGCCGATACATTAATGTCGGCTCCACCCCCGCCACCACCACCCCCACCCATGCCGAAACCATAACTGCCACCGCCGCCGCCAACCCCTCCCATGCCGCCACCAACCCCTCCCATGCCGAAACCATAACCGCAACCGCCGCCGCCACCCCCTCGCATTCCGAAACCATAACCACCACCTCCGCCACCGGAACCGAATGAGGAGCTAGAGATGCGCACCCCAGAGCCTCCTGCACCTCCATACACACTGCCGGCCCTCATGGCAGTGACACGGCCTCCTCCAGCACCACCACCCATCGAGGAGAAGCGGGAGGAGCCCATTCCCATTCCACCTCCACCTCCAGACCTCATGGACATGGTGCCACCTCCGCCTCCACCGCCACTGTTGCTGTAGGACATGCTAGATCTGGAGAAGGACATGGCTGCTGAGAGCGAGTCTGCCTGCCTGGGATGAAGAGAGAGAATGTGGTGCACGGCCCAGCCACTGTTCCCTTTTTATGCTGCACAGGGCAGAATGAGGGAGGGAGGTTGGGAGTAGGACATCGGTGGGAGATGAAGAAGGGAGGAATACAGGAAGATATTACCTCATGTAGAGCAGGGCAGGGCAGGGCAGGGCAGGGCTCTTCCACCCACTTTGACAACCTGTTGGCAAATGCCAGGATGCAGAAGGAGATGGTGTGCCAAAGACACACCAGAATGGCTTTCCAAGAGGTGTTGAGTATTACAGGGTGGTCCAGTCTCAGTCCAAAAACAATGGTTAAATGTTGCCATAAATCAGAATGGTGCAGTCAGTCAGTCAGTTTATATTGGCATGTTCACACAAACAAGGTGCCAGGCCAGTGCAATTAATTTAGATAAAAGCAATGAATCTGAACGCATTAATCACTATATCATCTATAATACAGTACATGGCCAAAAGTATGTGGACACCTCTTCAAATTTGTAGATTTGGCCATTTTAGCCAAACCTGTTGCTGACAAGTGTATAAAATCGAGCACACCGCTATGTAATCTCCATACACAAACATTGGCAGTAGAATGGTTTTAATGAAGAGCTCAGTGACTTTCAATGTTACCGTCATAGGATGCCACCATTCCAACAGGTCAGTTTGTCAAATTTCTGCCCTGCTAGTGCTGCCCCAGTCAACTGTAAGTGATGTTATTGTGAAGTTGAAACCTCTAGGACCAACAATGGCTCAGCTGCGAAGTGGTAGGCCACACAAGTGGGGACCGCTGAGTGCTGAAGCACGTAAAAATAGTCTGTCCTCGGTGACAACCCTCACTACCGAGTTCCAAACTGCCTCTGGAGGCAAGCTCAGCACAAAAACAGTTAGTCTGGCGCATTAAGAAATAGGTTTCCATGGCCGAGCTGCCGCACAAAAGCCTAAGATCACCATGTGCAATGCCAAGCTTCGGCTGGAGTGGTGTAAAGCTCACCTCCATTGGACTCTGGAAAAGTGGAAACGTGTTCTCTGGAGTGATGAATCACGCTTCACCATCTGGCAGTCCGACGGATGAATCTGGTTTTGAAAGATGCCAGGAGAAACATTACTGGCCCTAAGGCATAGTGCCAACTGTAATGTTTGGTGGAGGAGGAATAATGTTCTGGAGCTGGTTTTCATTGTTCGGGATAGGCCCCTTAGCATACAATGACATTCTATCGAAGGACTTTGGGATCCCATCGAACACCTTTGGGATGAATTGGAAAGCTGACTGTAAACCAGGCCCATCACCCAACATCAGTGCCCGACCACACTAATGCTCTTGTGGCTGAATGGAAGCAAGTACCCCCAGCAATGTTCCAACATCTAGTGGGAAGCCTTCTAAGAAGAGTGGAGGCTGTTATAGAAGCAAAGGGAGGACCAACTCCATATTAATGCCCATGATTTTGGAAATAGGTTTTTGACGAGCAGGTGTCTACATACTTTTGGCCATGTATTTTGGTAGGTAGCCTAATGGTTAGAGCATTGGGCCAGTAACCGTAAAGGTTGCTGGATTGAATCCCTGAGCTGACAAGGTAAAAATCTGTCGTTCTTCCACCGAACAAGGCAGTTAACCCACTGTTCCCCAGAAGGCCATCAATGTAAACAAGAATTTGTTCTTAACTGACTTGCCTAGTTAAATAAAGGTTACATTTCAAAATAAAAATGTAGTGTTTATTTGGTCTGCATCTTGATTTGTGGCTGTGCACCACTGTGAGTAGAGCCCTCTACTTTTCAAGCCTTTTATGAGTTTCCCAATTCTCCCACAGTCATATCTGGCAAAACAAACTGTACCATCCTCTAACTCCAATGCCTACTGTGTTGTGTATCAGGGGACGCTCTTCAGAGGAGGAATATGAGGACCACCCTACTCAGTGATATCTGAAAAATAATATTTTCAAATGATAAAGTTATGCTTTTTAGATAAAACCATACGAAATATACTCACATCACCAAATACCTGATTACCTAAAACACATTTTCACAATGAAGGTCTACAGAAGTCTCTGCAGGACCCTCTAGCGTAGCACCCTGGTGTAGCCGGAGGACAGCTATTTTCCTTCCTCCTCTGGCTACATCGATTTCAATACAAAAACCAGGACGCTCTTGCTCCTGACCTATTTCCATAGACCTACGTGGCAGTTCTCGATGTGAATGTGGATGAGATCAAGTTATCATTTGTCAACAGAACCATCAATAAAGATTATGTGGTTGAATGAGAATGGGCTGTGTGGTTTCACTTGTTATAGAGATATTCATTCTTTATCATAGACGAATGATATGAATCTATGAGAATGGATGTAATAGATGATACATTCTGTCATCTAATATCAAATGAATTGTTTTCAAATCTAAATCTTTCCACCAAAACATGGTTTACAGCTCTACAGTTGACTCTACAAACACTCTCTATACAGTATATATATAACTCTGAATCTAAGAACTCTGAATTTCTCTTAATAGAGATAGAATTATATGATTTTGCTGACAACTTTCAACATTTCTACTATCAATATTTAAATGTGTTTTCCTAGAATAAAACTCAGTCCCATTGAATGTCATAAATATATTCAAGATCATACTGACACTTTCTCAAGACCATAGAATTGGCCTCATGTGCAAAAGATGACACCCTATATGATAGTCAGATGTATAGGAGCATGCCAGATCAGATACATCAAGTTGAAAGACACAGAAGACAGAATGATGGTGTCAGCAAGTCAGAGCATCTTTATTGTATTCACAATGGGGTCTGTTGTTGGTGTCCCATCCAGATGTAGTAGAATATGTTGTTCTGGAGGTGTTAACCATAGAAATAGAATTACCAGAAAATAAATCCCCTTTCAAGTCAATTTTCCATGATGGGTATTTGATGGGCTTTTGCCATTCTAGAAAGAATAGGAGGATGGAATTCACATCTTAAACTAGAGTTAACCAGAGCTTCCCTTAACAAATAAGACAGATAACGAAAATAGGGATTTTCATCTGACAATGACTTTGTATAAGGTGTATTTTAGGTTGCATGAACAAAGCACTGTGGAGCAGTACTATTCCATGTGCTAGCCTCTCATTTCCTCTACCCATTCTAGTAATTATATTTCTATTGGGTTAAGCCGTTGCTTGCTGCAGTGCTCGCTGTGTGTGTGGGACCTTAAGAGGTATGTTTGGTTTCACTGACGCCGGAGCTAGAAGAGCTGACGTGAGAGCTGGAGGAGCCCTGGCCGGATTTCGAGGAGCTGAGGCTGTGAGGAAGGGAAACTCATGGTTAGCATAATTAGCATCTATGATCATAATAAGTATATAATAAAAGGTCACATAGCAGTAGATTCATGTCAAAAGTAACCATGGTTCATAGTAAGGTCAACTTCAAATTAACATTGAACATTTTAAAATCAAATGTTAAAGGAGACATAAATTCATTTTCAAGTGTTTCAAGGTCCCCTGTCACCCCTCTTCCCATCCCACTAAGATGTAGCACTCTCCTCCCCCATCCCTATCTGTCTCATTGGGCCCCCTCTGTCCAATCGCTTCCTGCCTTACCCGCTAGCCTCTCCATCCAGCAGCCTCCTGTACTCAGCGATCTCCATCTCCAGGCGTGTCTTGATGTCCAGCAGCATCTTGTACTCCTGGCCCTGGCGTTCCATGTCGCTGCGGAGAGACACTAGCTGCTCCTCCAGGCTGGTCACTTGGCTCTGGAGGCGTCCCAGCTGCATGGAGTAACGGCCCTCCGTCTCCGCCAGCGTGTTCTCCAGGGAGCCTTTCTATTGGCCGGGAGAGATAGAGATGATGGGTCAAAAACTGTGGGAGTAGGTTTGGAAATTGGAATGTTTACTGTAATACTGAAAAGGTTATCTCTGGTAATTGAATGTGAAGGCAGGTAGATGTTAGCTATAGTAATGGAGTGGTACCTGGCTACAACAACTTGAGGGATAGTGTTAGAGTCCAGGTGAAAGTGAGATACTTGAAGGATGGTAGAGAATGATGGAAGAGTCAAATGTTGATTATTGCAGAAAGTTGCAGAATGTTGTGTAAGTAATGTTCCCTAAACTGTGGTCCTTGGTCAGATGTTTGTAATTACAGCTCACCATGCTGAGCTGTGACTGCAGTTCAATCTCCAGGCCCTGCAGTGTGCGACGGATCTCCGAAATCTCTGACTTGGAGGTCTGGAGAACCTCTGTGCTGGACGCCACCTCCTTGTTCAACGTCTCTGTCTGTAAAACACAATAAGTGGTCAATCATCACAAAAACACACCAACATTTCAGCTCATGATAGAATGTCACAATGTTACAAACTAGAAGTAAAGGAACATCTCCACCATGAACATAGTTTAGCGGTTCTAAAGGTCCTACCTTGGTCTGGAACCAGGCCTCCAGGTCACGCTGGTTCTTGGCACTACCGCCCTCGTACTGCTCACGAATCTCAGCCATGACTCTGGACAGGTCCTCCTGTGGTGCTGCGTTCACCTCCACGTTGATCTGTCCAGTCATCTGAGTCCTCATGGCCAGCAGCTCCTGTGGAGAAACACATAGTGGTGAGTGTAAAGGATTAAGAAGTGACTAACTTCTGCCTGATGATAACAACTTGACCTGCCCTCTGTCTTCATTATACATTTGAACACCATTGCTTGATACAGATGTGCTTGAAAGCCAGCAATGGTGTTCTAGTGAAGACACCATAGCAGGTTGACATGGTCAATAGATGTAATACATTAAGGGACTGTATGGATATGTCCCATTAGCCCACACCCACCTCCTCGTGGTTCTTCTTGAGATAGATGAGCTCCTCCTTCAGTCCCTCGATCTGCATCTCCAGGTCAGATCTGGCCATGTTCATCTCGTGCAGCATCCTCTTCAACCCGGTGATGTCCGCCTCCACTGACTGACGCATGGCCAGCTCGTTCTCATACCTGAGAGATGGAGAGAGCTTAGGTCAAAGAACTGCCTGAATGTGTTCCTCTGTGAGAATAGCAGGGGCATAATAGATTCTAGTATTCCATTAAGTTTTGGGAGAATATCAGAAAGTAACACCAGGCTCCTGATATGTCTGTTGGGAGTGTGTGGTTATGGTGGAGCTGACGGGTAATGTCATTTGGTTTCCTTTTTATAGATTCAACACAAAATGTAATAAAAAACTGTATGAGAGTTTTTACAGATTTGGGGTTATTCCAAGTGGTTAATGAATGTACCAGCAGTGTACTGTATCTGTGGATGGTGTTGGATGTACTTACTTGTTTCTGAAGTCGTCTGCAGCGAGCTTCGCGTTGTCGATGTTCAGATAGATGCTTCCGTTCAAGCAGGTGGCATCCTGGATCTGAGAGGTGGAGGATTTCAAAACATTTCAGAATGTGGCATGCATGGAATTTCACACTAATACAGTCCACACAAACTGTTAAATCACACTGTAATCACTCAGTTCTGAGTTTCAGCTGCACTGTAAATTATAGCTCACAGAAGCATTACAGGGAACCTGTTATCTTTGTGAACATTGTAAAGCATGACACAAAGAAACTAATTGCACCTGTTTGTTGCACCTTTTTCTTAAGAGAGAGGAAGGATTGGCTTCAATTATCCACTTTATCTTCAATGCTTCAGCTGCAAATATGCATACTGTCTTGTCATTTATCTTCGGTGCAATATCTTGGTTTAATCAATTATTATATCACTTTGCATTTTCCAATGTTCATATGTCACTCTCAGTAACTGTTGGAAAAACAAGCCAATGTCGCCTGTACTGTCTATCAAAGGATAACATTGTCACTATGCAGACATTATCATGTTTTGAAATGCCCTGCTCTTGCCTTCTAGGAAACACATCACCTACCTTGTCCTGCAGGTCGGCGATAGTAGCGTAGAAGCCAGAGTAGTCGCAAGCGCTGGGGGACGTCTTGCTCTCCATGAACTGACGGATCTTCAGCTCCAGCTCGGCGTTGGCCGCCTCTAGCATGCGCACCTTCTCCAAGTAGGTGGATAGGCGGTCATTCAGGTTCTGCATTGTGGCCTTCTCGTTGGCCGACACATTCATGTCGGCTCCACCGCCACCACCACCACCCCCTCCCATTCTGAAACCATAACCGCCACCGCCACCACCACCACCTCCACCGCTGGAACCGAACGAGGAGCTAGAGATGCGCACCCCAGAGCCTCCTGCTCCTCCATACACACTGCCGGCCCTCATGGTAGTGACGCGGCCTCCTCCACCTCCACCACCACCACCCATCGAGGAGAAGCGGGAGGAGCCCATACCCATTCCACCTCCAGACCTCATGGACATGGTGCCACCTCCGCCTCCACCGCCGCTGCTGCTGTAGGACATGCTAGATCTGGAGAAGGACATGGCTGCTGAGAGCGAGTCTGCCTGCCTGGGATGAGGAGAGGGAATGTGGTGCACGGCCCAGGCACTGTTGCCTTTTTATGCTGCACAGGGCAGAAGGAGGGAGGGTGGGAGGAGGACATGGGCGGGAGAGGCAGAAGGGAGGAATAGAGAAGGGAGGAGTACAGGGAGGATTTACCACATATAGGGCAGGGGATCCTCCCCCACACTTTGACATGCTAAGATGCAGATGGAGATGGAAGAGGATAGTTATGTACTGTGTGGATATGCAAATATTGAAAATATACTAGTTGGAATTCCTCTCCCGTTTATAGCGTCTGGTTGAAAGCATAAACAAACCTGCTTCTATTAGCCCCAGATAGGTCAATCAATCAGTCAACCCACACAGTATAACTTTGACATGTTGTGACAGGTGAACTTTGCCACGTTTTCTGAGCATATTTTTTAAAACACTGAATGGCTATTTACCTCTACCTGTTATGTACCAAGATAGGGATGGGAATTTGTCAGGATCAAAATAGACATGAAAGGAGCAAAGCCCAGGTTGAACTTTTTATTTCACAACGGGAGAATTACACATATTTTAATGCCAAGGACATGCCAGAATGGCTTTCCAAGAGGTGTTGAGTTATCCTGAGTGGTCCAGCCTCAGTTCAAAAACAATGGATAAATGTTGCCCTAAGACTTGTCTAAAGTTTGTAAAAACAAAAATATACCTCATCACCCTGCTTTGCCTTTTAATTATTCATAACTCATTTCCTGGTTGTATGTGGCTGTATACAACCCAGGCACAGAGAGCTGAGCCGAGCACATAGAGCCACTGACAGTTACTAGATTCCCCCAGAACTCAACCGTTGTCTATTGGAATTCTGTAACTGGTTCTTCCGGACACACAATGTCCCCAACGTAGGAACAAACAGACCTCCTTCGCATGAACAAATACAGTTGAAGTCGGAGGTTTACATACACTTAGGTTGGAGTCATTAAAACTTGTTTTTCAACCACTCCACAAATTTCTTGTTAAGAAGGACATCTAATCAGGACATCTACTTTTTGCATGACACAAGTCATTTTTACAACAATTGTTTACAGACAGATTATTTCACTTATAATTCACTGTATCACAATTCCAGTGGGTCAGAAGATTACATACACTAAGTTGACTGTGCCTATAAACAGCTTGGAAAAGTCCAGAAAATGATTTTGGTTTTAGAAGCTTCTGACAGGCTAATTGACATAATTTGAGTCAATTGGAGGCATACCTGTGGATGTATATCAAGGTCTACCTTGAAACTCAGTGCCTCTTTGCTTGACATCCTGGGAAAATCAAAAGAAATCAGCCAAGTAGACCTCCACAAGTCTGGTTTATCCTTGGGAGCAATTTCCAAATGCCGGAAGGTACCACTTTCATCTGTACAAACAATAGTACGCAAGTATAAACACCATGGGACTAGGCAGCCGTCATACCGCTCAGGAAGGAGATGCATTCTGTCTCCTAGAGATGAATGTACCTTGGCGCAAAAAGTGCAAATCAATCCGAGAACAACATCAAAGGACCTTGTGAAGATGCTGGAGGAAACAGGTACAAAGTATCTACTTCCACAGTGAAACGAGTCCTAGATCGACATAACCTGAAAGGCCGCTCAGCAAGGAAGAAGCCACTGCTCCAAAACCACCATAAAAAAAGCCAGACTACGGTTTGCAACTGCACATGGGGACAAAGATCATACTTTTTGGAGAAATGTCTTCTGGTTTGATGAAACAAAAATCTAACTGTTTGGCCATAATGACCATCTTTATGTTTGGAGGAAAAAGGGAGAGGCTTGCAAGCCAAAGAACACCATCCCAACTATGACGCACGGGGGTGGCAGCATCATGTTGTGGGGTTGCTTTGCTGCAGGAGGGACTGGTGCACTTCACAAAATAGATGGCATCATGAGGCAGGAATATCATGTGAATATATTGAAGCAACATTTCAAGACATCAGTCAGGAAGTTAAAGCTTGGTCGCAAATGGGTCTTCCAAACAGACAATGACCCCAAGCATACTTCCAAAGTTGTGGCAAGGACAACAAAGTCAAGGTATTGGAGTGGCCATCACAACGCCCTGAACCCAAATCCTATAGAAAATGTGTGGGCAGAACTGAAAAAGCGTGTGCGAGCAAGGAGGCCTACAAACCTGACTCAGTTACACCAGCTCTGTCAGGAGGAATGGGCCAAAATTCACCCAACTTATTGTGGGAAGCTTGTGGAAGGCTACCCGAAATGTTTGACCCAAGTTAAACAATTTAAAGGCAATGCTACCAAATACTAATTGAGTGTATGTAAACTTCTGACCCACTGGGAACGTGATTAAAGAAATAAAGGCTGAAATAAATCATTCTCTCTACTATTATTCTGACATATCACATTCTTAAAATAAGGTGGTGATCCTAACTGACCCAAGACAGGGAATGTTTACTAGGATTAAATGTCAGGATTTGTGGAAAACTGAGTTTAAATGTAGTTGGCTAAGTTGCAAACTTCCGACTTCAACTGTATATCTAGAAGAAGACATCCTGAAGCAGTAATTTCTAGACCACAATCTAGTTGAAATGGATTCAAATCCAAAGTGTATCATTTGTGTCTTATTACAATTGTGAAATTATGGTATTTTCTGAGCAATTGTAAATCAGAAGGGTGCTGTCAGTCAGTTTACATTGGCGTGTTCACACAAACAAGGTGCCAGGCGAATGCATTCAATTTTGGATTAAATAAATTGATCTGAATGAATAAATCACTATATCATCTATCATACACTACATGGAAAAAAGTATGTGGCTATTTCAGCCATACCCATTGCTGACAGGTGTATGAAATTGAGCAAACAGCTATGCAATCTCCATAAACAAACATTGGAAGTAGAATGGCCTTAATGAAGAGCTCAGTGACTTTCAACATGGCACCGTCATAGGATGCCACCTTTCCCTGCTATTGCTGCCCCAGTCAACTGTAAGTGTTGTTATTGTGAAGTCGAAACCTCTAGGAGCAACAACGGCTCAGCCGCGAAGTGGTAGGCCACACAAGTTCACAGAACCGGACCGCCGAGTGCTGAAGCACGTAAAAATAGTCTGTCCTCTGTTGCAACACTCACTACTAAGTTCCAAACTACCTCTGGAAGCAAGGCCAGCACAAAAACAGTTTGTCGGAAGAATTATGAAATAGGTTTCCACGGCAGAGCAGCAGCGCAAAAGCCTAAGGCCACCATGTGCAATGCCAAGCATCTGATAGAGTGGTGTAAAGCTCATCGCCATTGGACTATGGAGCAGTGGAAAAGTGTTCTCTGGAGTGATGAATCACGCTTCACCAACAGGCAGTCCAAGGGACGAATCTGGGTTTGGAAGATGGTGGTCTGAGGCTGGTTTTCATGGTTTGGGATATGCCCCTTAGTTCCAGTGAAGGGATAACTTAATGCCACAGCATACAATGACATTCTATTGAACATCTTTGGGACGAATTCGAACGCCAACTGCGGCCCTAATCACCCAATATCAGTGCCCAACCTCACTAATGCTCTTGTGGCTGAATGGAACCAAGGACCTGCAGCAATGTTCCAACATCTAGTGAAAGACTTCCCAGAATAGTGTAGGCTATTATGGTAGCATGGGGGGACCAGCTCCATATTAATACCCATGATTTTGAAATGATGTGTTCGACGAGCAGGTGTCCACGTACTTTTGGCCATGTAGTGTTTATGTGGTCTGCATCTTGACTTACGGCTGTGCACCACTTTGAGTAGAGCACTCAACTTTTCAAGAGTTTCCCAATTCTCCCACAGTCATATCTGTCAATGCGAACTGTACCATCATCTAACTCCAATGACTACTGATGTTGTGTAACTGTGGAGGCTCATCAGAGGAATAGGAGGACCACCCTACTCAGTGATTTTCAGAAAAATACACAAAAATTCAAAAGAGATACTTAAAAAAAAACTTTGCTACATATACTCACATCACCAAATACCTGATTACCTAAAACACATTTTCACAATGAAGGCCTACAGAAGTCTCTGCAGGACCCTCTATGGTAGCACCCTGGTGTAGCCGGAGGACAGCTATTTTCCTTCCTCCTCTGGCTACATCGATTTCAATACAAAAACCAGGACGCTCTTGCTCCTGACCTATTTCCATAGACCTACGTGGCAGTTCTCGATGTGAATGTGGATGAGATCAAGTTATCATTTGTCAACAGAACCATCAATAAAGATTATGTGGTTGAATGAGAATGGGCTGTGTGGTTTCACTTGTTATAGAGATATTCATTCTTTATCATAGACGAATGATATGAATCTATGAGAATGGATGTAATAGATGATACATTCTGTCATCTAATATCAAATGAATTGTTTTCAAATCTAAATCTTTCCACCAAAACATGGTTTCCAGCTCTACAGTTGACTCTACAAACACTCTCTATACAGTATATATATAACTCTGAATCTAAGAACTCTGAATTTCTCTTAATAGAGATAGAATTATATGATTTTGCTGACAACTTTCAACATTTCTACTATCAATATTTAAATGTGTTTTCCTAGAATAAAACTCAGTCCCATTGAATGTCATAAATATATTCAAGATCATACTGACACTTTCTCAAGACCATAGAATTGGCCTCATGTGCAAAAGATGACACCCTATATGATAGTCAGATGTATAGGAGCATGCCAGATCAGATACATCAAGTTGAAAGACACAGAAGACAGAATGATGGTGTCAGCAAGTCAGAGCATCTTTATTGTATTCACAATGGGGTCTGTTGTTGGTGTCCCATCCAGATGTAGTAGAATATGTTGTTCTGGAGGTGTTAACCATAGAAATAGAATTATCAGAAAATAAATCCCCTTTCAAGTCAATTTTCCATGATGGGTATTTGATGGGCTTTTGCCATTCTAGAAAGAATAGGAGGATGGAATTCACATCTTAAACTAGAGTTAACCAGAGCTTCCCTTAACAAATAAGACAGATAACGAAAATAGGGATTTTCATCTGACAATGACTTAAGGTGTATTTTAGGTTGCATGAACAAAGCACTGTGGAGCAGGACTATTCCATGTGCTGGCCTCTAATTTCCTCTACCCATTCTAGTAATTATATTTTTATTGGGTTAAGCCGTTGCTTGCTGCAGTGCTCGCTGTGTGTGTGGGACCTTAAGAGGTATGTTTGGTTTCACTGACGCCGGAGCTAGAAGAGCTGACGTGAGAGCTGGAGGAGCCCTGGCCGGATTTCGAGGAGCTGAGGCTGTGAGGAAGGGAAACTCATGGTTAGCATAATTAGCATCTATGATCATAATAAGTATATAATAAAAGGTCACATAGCAGTAGATTCATGTCAAAAGTAACCATGGTTCATAGTAAGGTCAACTTCAAATTAACATTGAACATTTTAAAATCAAATGTTAAAGGAGACATAAATTCATTTTCAAGTGTTTCAAGGTCCCCTGTCACCCCTCTTCCCATCCCACTAAGATGTAGCACTCTCCTCCCCCATCCATATCTGTCTCATTGGGCCCCCTCTGTCCAATCGCTTCCTGCCTTACCCGCTAGCCTCTCCATCCAGCAGCCTCCTGTACTCAGCGATCTCCATCTCCAGGCGTGTCTTGATGTCCAGCAGCATCTTGTACTCCTGGCCCTGGCGTTCCATGTCGCTGCGGAGAGACACTAGCTGCTCCTCCAGGCTGGTCACTTGGCTCTGGAGGCGTCCCAGCTGCATGGAGTAACGGCCCTCCGTCTCCGCCAGCGTGTTCTCCAGGGAGCCTTTCTATTGGCCGGGAGAGATAGAGATGATGGGTCAAAAACTGTGGGAGTAGGTTTGGAAATTGGAATGTTTACTGTAATACTGAAAAGGTTATCTCTGGTAATTGAATGTGAAGGCAGGTAGATGTTAGCTATAGTAATGGAGTGGTGCCTGGCTACAACAACTTGAGGGATAGTGTTAGAGTCCAGGTGAAAGTGAGATACTTGAAGGATGGTAGAGAATGATGGAAGAGTCAAATGTTGATTATTGCAGAAAGTTGCAGAATGTTGTGTAAGTAATGTTCCCTAAACTGTGGTCCTTGGTCAGATGTTTGTAATTACAGCTCACCATGCTGAGCTGTGACTGCAGTTCAATCTCCAGGCCCTGCAGTGTGCGACGGATCTCCGAAATCTCTGACTTGGAGGTCTGGAGAACCTCTGTGCTGGACGCCACCTCCTTGTTCAACGTCTCTGTCTGTAAAACACAATAAGTGGTCAATCATCACAAAAACACACCAACATTTCAGCTCATGATAGAATGTCACAATGTTACAAACTAGAAGTAAAGGAACATCTCCACCATGAACATAGTTTAGGGGTTCTAAAGGTCCTACCTTGGTCTGGAACCAGGCCTCCAGGTCACGCTGGTTCTTGGCACTACCGCCCTCGTACTGCTCACGAATCTCAGCCATGACTCTGGACAGGTCCTCCTGTGGTGCTGCGTCCACCTCCACGTTGATCTGTCCAGTCATCTGAGTCCTCATGGCCAGCAGCTCCTGTGGAGAAACACATAGTGGTGAGTGTAAAGGATTAAGAAGTGACTAACTTCTGCCTGATGATAACAACTTGACCTGCCCTCTGTCTTCATTATACATTTGAACACCATTGCTTGATACGGATGTGCTTGAAAGCCAGCAATGGTGTTCTAGTGAAGACACCATAGCAGGTTGACATGGTCAATAGATGTAATACATTAAGGGACTGTATGGATATGTCCCATTAGCCCACACCCACCTCCTCGTGGTTCTTCTTGAGATAGATGAGCTCCTCCTTCAGTCCCTCGATCTGCATCTCCAGGTCAGATCTGGCCATGTTCATCTCGTGCAGCATCCTCTTCAACCCGGTGATGTCCGCCTCCACTGACTGACGCATGGCCAGCTCGTTCTCATACCTGAGAGATGGAGAGAGCTTAGGTCAAAGAACTGCCTGAATGTGTTCCTCTGTGAGAATAGCAGGGGCATAATAGATTCTAGTATTCCATTAAGTTTTGGGAAAATATCAGAAAGTAACACCAGGCTCCTGATATGTCTGTTGGGAGTGTGTGGTTATGGTGGAGCTGACGGGTAATGTCATTTGGTTTCCTTTTTATAGATTCAACACAAAATGTAATAAAAAACTGTATGAGAGTTTTTACAGATTTGGGGTTATTCCAAGTGGTTAATGTAATGTACCAGCAGTGTACTGTATCTGTGGATGGTGTTGGATGTACTTACTTGTTTCTGAAGTCGTCTGCAGCGAGCTTCGCGTTGTCGATGTTCAGATAGATGCTTCCGTTCAAGCAGGTGGCATCCTGGATCTGAGAGGTGGAGGATTTCAAAACATTTCAGAATGTGGCATGCATGGAATTTCACACTAATACAGTCCACACAAACTGTTAAATCACACTGTAATCACTCAGTTCTGAGTTTCAGCTGCACTGTAAATTATAGCTCACAGAAGCATTACAGGGAACCTGTTATCTTTGTGAACATTGTAAAGCATGACACAAAGAAACTAATTGCACCTGTTTGTTGCACCTTTTTCTTAAGAGAGAGGAAGGATTGGCTTCAATTATCCACTTTATCTTCAATGCTTCAGCTGCAAATATGCATACTGTCTTGTCATTTATCTTCGGTGCAATATCTTGGTTTAATCAATTATTATATCACTTTGCATTTTCCAATGTTCATATGTCACTCTCAGTAACTGTTGGAAAAACAAGCCAATGTCGCCTGTACTGTCTATCAAAGGATAACATTGTCACTATGCAGACATTATCATGTTTTGAAATGCCCTGCTCTTGCCTTCTAGGAAACACATCACCTACCTTGTCCTGCAGGTCGGCGATAGTAGCGTAGAAGCCAGAGTAGTCGCAAGCGCTGGGGGACGTCTTGCTCTCCATGAACTGACGGATCTTCAGCTCCAGCTCGGCGTTGGCCGCCTCTAGCATGCGCACCTTCTCCAAGTAGGTGGATAGGCGGTCATTCAGGTTCTGCATTGTGGCCTTCTCGTTGGCCGACACATTCATGTCGGCTCCACCGCCACCACCACCACCCCCTCCCATTCTGAAACCATAACCGCCACCGCCACCACCACCACCTCCACCGCTGGAACCGAACGAGGAGCTAGAGATGCGCACCCCAGAGCCTCCTGCTCCTCCATACACACTGCCGGCCCTCATGGTAGTGACGCGGCCTCCTCCACCTCCACCACCACCACCCATCGAGGAGAAGCGGGAGGAGCCCATACCCATTCCACCTCCAGACCTCATGGACATGGTGCCACCTCCGCCTCCACCGCCGCTGCTGCTGTAGGACATGTTAGATCTGGAGAAGGACATGGCTGCTGAGAGCGAGTCTGCCTGCCTGGGATGAGGAGAGGGAATGTGGTGCACGGCCCAGGCACTGTTGCCTTTTTATGCTGCACTGGGCAGAAGGAGGTAGGGTGGGAGGAGGACATGGGCGGGAGAGGCAGAAGGGAGGAATAGAGAAGGGAGGAGTACAGGGAGGATTTACCACATATAGGGCAGGGGATCCTCCCCCACACTTTGACATGCTAAGATGCAGATGGAGATGGAAGAGGATAGTTATGTACTGTGTGGATATGCAAATATTGAAAATATACTAGTTGGAATTCCTCTCCCGTTTATAGCGTCTGGTTGAAAGCATAAACAAACCTGCTTCTATTAGTCCCAGATAGGTCAATCAATCAGTCAACCCACACAGTATAACTTTGACATGTTGTGACAGGTGAACTTTGCCACGTTTTCTGAGCATATTTTTTAAAACACTGAATGGCTATTTACCTCTACCTGTTATGTACCAAGACAGGGATGGGAATTTGTCAGGATCAAATAAGACATGAAAGGAGCAAAGCCCAGGTTGAACTTTTTATTTCACAACGGGAGAATTACACATATTTTAATGCCAAGGACATGCCAGAATGGCTTTCCAAGAGGTGTTGAGTTATCCTGAGTGGTCCAGCCTCAGTTCAAAAACAATGGATAAATGTTGCCCTAAGACTTGTCTAAAGTTTGTAAAAACAAAAATATACCTCATCACCCTGCTTTGCCTTTTAATTATTCATAACTCATTTCCTGGTTGTATGTGGCTGTATACAACCCAGGCACAGAGAGCTGAGCCGAGCACATAGAGCCACTGACAGTTACTAGATTCCCCCAGAACTCAACCGTTGTCTATTGGAATTCTGTAACTGGTTCTTCAGGACACACAATGTCCCCAACGTAGGAACAAACAGACCTCCTTCGCATGAACAAATACAGTTGAAGTCGGAGGTTTACATACACTTAGGTTGGAGTCATTAAAACTTGTTTTTCAACCACTCCACAAATTTCTTGTTAAGAAGGACATCTAATCAGGACATCTACTTTTTGCATGACACAAGTCATTTTTACAACAATTGTTTACAGACAGATTATTTCACTTATAATTCACTGTATCACAATTCCAGTGGGTCAGAAGATTACATACACTAAGTTGACTGTGCCTATAAACAGCTTGGAAAAGTCCAGAAAATGATTTTGGTTTTAGAAGCTTCTGACAGGCTAATTGACATAATTTGAGTCAATTGGAGGCATACCTGTGGATGTATATCAAGGTCTACCTTGAAACTCAGTGCCTCTTTGCTTGACATCCTGGGAAAATCAAAAGAAATCAGCCAAGTAGACCTCCACAAGTCTGGTTTATCCTTGGGAGCAATTTCCAAATGCCGGAAGGTACCACTTTCATCTGTACAAACAATAGTACGCAAGTATAAACACCATGGGACTAGGCAGCCGTCATACCGCTCAGGAAGGAGATGCATTCTGTCTCCTAGAGATGAATGTACCTTGGCGCAAAAAGTGCAAATCAATCCGAGAACAACATCAAAGGACCTTGTGAAGATGCTGGAGGAAACAGGTACAAAGTATCTACTTCCACAGTGAAACGAGTCCTAGATCGACATAACCTGAAAGGCCGCTCAGCAAGGAAGAAGCCACTGCTCCAAAACCACCATAAAAAAAGCCAGACTACGGTTTGCAACTGCACATGGGGACAAAGATCATACTTTTTGGAGAAATGTCTTCTGGTTTGATGAAACAAAAATCTAACTGTTTGGCCATAATGACCATCTTTATGTTTGGAGGAAAAAGGGAGAGGCTTGCAAGCCAAAGAACACCATCCCAACTATGACGCACGGGGGTGGCAGCATCATGTTGTGGGGTTGCTTTGCTGCAGGAGGGACTGGTGCACTTCACAAAATAGATGGCATCATGAGGCAGGAATATCATGTGAATATATTGAAGCAACATTTCAAGACATCAGTCAGGAAGTTAAACCTTGGTCGCAAATGGGTCTTCCAAACAGACAATGACCCAAGCATACTTCCAAAGTTGTGGCAAGGACAACAAAGTCAAGGTATTGGAGTGGCCATCACAACGCCCTGAACCCAAATCCTATAGAAAATGTGTGGGCAGAACTGAAAAAGCGTGTGCGAGCAAGGAGGCCTACAAACCTGACTCAGTTACACCAGCTCTGTCAGGAGGAATGGGCCAAAATTCACCCAAACTTATTGTGGGAAGCTTGTGGAAGGCTACCCGAAATGTTGACCCAAGTTAAACATTTAAAGGCAATGCTACCAAATACTATTGAGTGTATGTAAACTTCTGACCCACTGGGAACGTGATGAAAGAAATAAAGGCTGAAATAAATCATTCTCTCTACTATTATTCTGAACATATCACATTCTTAAAATAAAGTGGTGATCCTAACTGACCCAAGACAGGGAATGTTTACTAGGATTAAATGTCAGGATTTGTGGAAAACTGAGTTTAAATGTAGTTGGCTAAGTTGCAAACTTCCGACTTCAACTGTATATCTAGAAGAAGACATCCTGAAGCAGTAATTTCTAGACCACAATCTAGTTGAAATGGATTCAAATCCAAAGTGTATCATTGTGTCTTATTACAATTGTGAAATTATGGTATTTTCTGAGCAATTGTAAATCAGAAGGGTGCTGTCAGTCAGTTTACATAGGCGTGTTCACACAAACAAGGTGCAGGCGAATGCATTCAATTTTGGATTAATAAATTGATCTGAATGAATAAATCACTATATCATCTATCATACACTACATGGAAAACAGTATGTGGCTATTTCAGCCACACCCATTGCTGACAGGTGTATGAAATTGAGCAAACAGCTATGCAATCTCCATAAACAAACATTGGAAGTAGAATGGCCTTAATGAAGAGCTCAGTGACTTTCAACATGGCACCGTCATAGGATGCCACCTTTCCCTGCTATTGCTGCCCCAGTCAACTGTAAGTGTTGTTATTGTGAAGTCGAAACCTCTAGGAGCAACAATGGCTCAGCCGCGAAGTGGTAGGCCACACAAGTTCACAGAACCGGACCGCCGAGTGCTGAAGCACGTAAAAATAGTCTGTCCTCTGTTGCAACACTCACTACTAAGTTCCAAACTACCTCTGGAAGCAAGGCCAGCACAAAAACAGTTTGTCGGAAGAATTATGCTAGGTTTCTGTACAGCACTTTGAGATATCAGCTCATGTAAGAAGGGCTTTATAAAATAAAAAATGATTTGAATTTGATTTGGTGGCCTGGCTATAACAGACTTGAGGGATAGTGTTAAGAGTCCAGGAGAAAGTGAGATACTTGAGGGATGGTAGAGAAATGATGGAAGAGATCAAATGTTGATTATGCAGAAAGTTGCAGAAAGTTGTGGACGTAATGTGCCCTAAACTGTAGTTCTTGGTCAGATGTTTGTAATTACGGCTCACCATGGTGAGCTGTGACTGCAGTTCGGCTTCCAGGCCCTGCAGTGTACGACGGATGTCCGAAATCTCTGACTTGGAGGTCTGGAGAACCTCTGTGCTGGACGCCACCTCCTGGTTCAACGTCTCTGTCTGTAAAACACAGTAAGTGGTCAATCATCACAGAAACAAACCAACATTTCAGCTCATGATAGAATGTGACAATGTTACCAACTAGAAGTAAAGGAACATCTACACCATGAACATAGTTTAAGGGTTCTAGAGGTCCTACCTTGGTCTGGAACCAGGCCTCCAGGTCACGCTGGTTCTTTGCACTAACGGTCTCGTACTGCTCACGGATCTCAGCCATGACTCTGGACAGGTCCTCCTGTGGTGCTGCATCCACCTCCACGTTGATCTGTCCAGTCATCTGAGTCCTCATGGACAGCAGCTCCTTTGGAGAAAAACATAGTGGTGAGTGTAAAGGATTAAGAAGTGACTAACCTCTGCCTGATGGTAATTACTTGACCTGCCCTCTGTCTTCATTATACATTTGAACACCATTGCTTGATACAGATGTGCTTGAAAACCAGCAATGGTGTTCTAGTGAAGACCCATAGCAGGTTGACATGGTCAATAGATGTAATACATTAAGGACCTGTATGGATATGTCCCATCAGCCCACACCCACCTCCTCGTGGTTCTTCTTGAGATAGATGAGCTCCTCCTTCAGTCCCTCGATCTGCATCTCCAGGTCAGATCTGGCCATGGCCATCTCATCCAGCATCCTCTTCATCCCGGCGATGTCCGCCTCCACTAACTGACGCATGGCCAGCTCGTTCTCATACCTGAGAGATGGAGAGAGCTTAGGTCAAAGAACTGCCTGAATGTGTTCCTCTGTGAGAATAGCAGGGGGGTTATAGATTCTAGTATTTCATTAAGTTTGGGGAAAATTGGGAGGGTGTGTTTATGGTGGAGGTGAAGGGTAATGTCATTTGGTTTCCTTTTTATAGATTCAACACAAAATGTAATAAAAAACAGTATGCAAGTTTTTACAGATTTGGGGTTATTCCAAGTGGTTAATGTAATGTACCAGCAGTGTACTGTATCTGTGGATGGTGTTGGATGTACTTACTTCGTTCTGAAGTCGTCTGCAGCGAGCTTTGCGTTGTCGATGTTCAGATAGATGCTTCCGTTCAAGCAGGTGGCAGCCTGGATCTGAGATGTGGAGGACGGCAAAAACATTTCAGGATGGGGTATGCATGGAATTTGACACGAATGCAGTACACACAAACAGTGATACCACACTGTAAGCATTGAGTTCTGAGTTTCAGCTGCACTGTAAATGATAGACCATAGAAGCATTACAGGGAACCTGTTGTCGTTATGATCATTGTATAGCATGACATGACACAAAGAAACATTTAGAAACTTTTGCAATCGCCTCGGGGCTATTAAGAGAGAGGAAGGATTGGCTTCAATCCTTTATTTTAAATTCTTCAGCTGCAAATATGCATACTGTCTTTGCATCTATCTTTGGTGCAAATTCTTGGTTGAATCAATTATAACAAATGTATATAATTTTGCATTTTCTAAAAGTCATATTCATTTCACTATTAGTAAGTTGTTGGAAAAACAATCTGATGAAGTGTACACCATGTACCTGTACTCTCTAACAAAGAATAACATTTTCACAATGCAGACGTTATCATGTTTTGACATGCTGTGATGTCATCATTGAGTGCTCTTGCCGTCTAGGAGACATGTCACATACCTTGTCCTGAAGGTCGGCGATAGTAGCGTAGAAGCCAGAGTAGTCGCGAGCGCTGGGGGACGTCTTGATCTCAAGGAACTGACGGATCTTCAGCTCCAGCTCGCCGTTGGCCGCCTCCAACAAGCGCACCTTCTCCAAGTAGGTGGACAGGCGGTCGTTCAGGTTCTGCATTGTGGCCTTCTCATTGGCCGATACATTAATGTCGGCTCCACCCCCGCCACCACCACCCCCACCCATGCCGAAACCATAACTGCCACCGCCGCCGCCAACCCCTCCCATGCCGCCACCAACCCCTCCCATGCCGAAACCATAACCGCAACCGCCGCCGCCACCCCCTCGCATTCCGAAACCATAACCACCACCTCCGCCACCGGAACCGAATGAGGAGCTAGAGATGCGCACCCCAGAGCCTCCTGCACCTCCATACACACTGCCGGCCCTCATGGCAGTGACACGGCCTCCTCCAGCACCACCACCCATCGAGGAGAAGCGGGAGGAGCCCATTCCCATTCCACCTCCACCTCCAGACCTCATGGACATGGTGCCACCTCCGCCTCCACCGCCACTGTTGCTGTAGGACATGCTAGATCTGGAGAAGGACATGGCTGCTGAGAGCGAGTCTGCCTGCCTGGGATGAAGAGAGAGAATGTGGTGCACGGCCCAGCCACTGTTCCCTTTTTATGCTGCACAGGGCAGAATGAGGGAGGGAGGTTGGGAGTAGGACATCGGTGGGAGATGAAGAAGGGAGGAATACAGGAAGATATTACCTCATGTAGAGCAGGGCAGGGCAGGGCAGGGCAGGGCAGGGCTCTTCCACCCACTTTGACAACCTGTTGGCAAATGCCAGGATGCAGAAGGAGATGGTGTGCCAAAGACACACCAGAATGGCTTTCCAAGAGGTGTTGAGTATTACAGGGTGGTCCAGTCTCAGTCCAAAAACAATGGTTAAATGTTGCCATAAATCAGAAGGGTGCAGTCAGTCAGTCAGTTTATATTGGCATGTTCACACAAACAAGGTGCCAGGCCAGTGCAATTCATTTAGATAAAAGCAATTAATCTGAACGCATTAATCACTATATCATCTATAATACAGTACATGGCCAAAAGTATGTGGACACCTCTTCAAATTTGTAGATTTGGCCATTTTAGCCAAACCTGTTGCTGACAAGTGTATAAAATCGAGCACACCGCTATGTAATCTCCATACACAAACATTGGCAGTAGAATGGTTTTAATGAAGAGCTCAGTGACTTTCAATGTTACCGTCATAGGATGCCACCATTCCAACAGGTCAGTTTGTCAAATTTCTGCCCTGCTAGTGCTGCCTCAGTCAACTGTAAGTGATGTTATTGTGAAGTTGAAACCTCTAGGACCAACAATGGCTCAGCTGCGAAGTGGTAGGCCACACAAGTGGGGACCGCTGAGTGCTGAAGCACGTAAAAATAGTCTGTCCTCGGTGACAACCCTCACTACCGAGTTCCAAACTGCCTCTGGAGGCAAGCTCAGCACAAAAACAGTTAGTCTGGCGCATTAAGAAATAGGTTTCCATGGCCGAGCTGCCGCACAAAAGCCTAAGATCACCATGTGCAATGCCAAGCTTCGGCTGGAGTGGTGTAAAGCTCACCTCCATTGGACTCTGGAAAAGTGGAAACGTGTTCTCTGGAGTGATGAATCACGCTTCACCATCTGGCAGTCCGACGGATGAATCTGGTTTTGAAAGATGCCAGGAGAAACATTACTGGCCCTAAGGCATAGTGCCAACTGTAATGTTTGGTGGAGGAGGAATAATGTTCTGGAGCTGGTTTTCATTGTTCGGGATAGGCCCCTTAGCATACAATGACATTCTATCGAAGGACTTTGGGATCCCATCGAATTGGAAAGCTGACTGCAAACCAGGCCCATCACCCATCACCCAACATCAGTGCCCGACCACACTAATGCTCTTGTGGCTGAATGGAAGCAAGTACCCCCAGCAATGTTCCAACATCTAGTGGGAAGCCTTCTAAGAAGAGTGGAGGCTGTTATAGAAGCAAAGGGAGGACCAACTCCATATTAATGCCCATGATTTTGGAAATAGGTTTTTGACGAGCAGGTGTCTACATACTTTTGGCCATGTATTTTGGCAGGTAGCCTAATGGTTAGAGCATTGGGCCAGTAACCGTAAAGGTTGCTGGATTGAATCCCTGAGCTGACAAGGTAAAAATCTGTCGTTCTTCCACCGAAGAACGAAAATAAGTAAAAATGATGTGGTTGAATGAGAATGGGCTGTGTGGTTTCACTTGTTATAGAGATATTCATTCTTTATCATAGACTAATGATATGAATCTTTGAGAATGGATGTCATAACAGATACATTCTGTCATCTAATATCAAATGAGTTGTTTTCAAATCTAAATCTTTCCACCAAAACATGGTTTCCAGCTCTACAGTTGACTCCACAAACACTCTCTATACAGTATATATATATAACTCTGAATCTAAGAACTCAGAATTTCTCTTAATAGATATAGAATTATATAATTTTGCTGACAACTTTCAACATTTCTACTATCAATATTTAAATGTGTTTTCCTAGAATAAAACTCAGTCCCATTGAATGTCATAAATATATTCAAGATCATACTGACACTTTCTCAAGACCATAGAATTGGCCTCATGTGCAAAAGATGACACCCTATATGATAGTCAGATGTATAGGAGCATGCCAGATCAGATACATCAAGTTGAAAGACACAGAAGACAGAATGATGGTGTCAGCAAGTCAGAGCATCTTTATTGTATTCACAATGGGGTCTGTTGTTGGTGTCCCATCCAGATGTAGTAGAATATGTTGTTCTGGAGGTGTTAACCATAGAAATAGAATTATCAGAAAATAAATCCCCTTTCAAGTCAATTTTCCATGATGGGTATTTGATGGGCTTTTGCCATTCTAGAAAGAATAGGAGGATGGAATTCACATCTTAAACTAGAGTTAACCAGAGCTTCCCTTAACAAATAAGACAGATAACGAAAATAGGGATTTTCATCTGACAATGACTTTGTATAAGGTGTATTTTAGGTTGCATGAACAAAGCACTGTGGAGCAGTACTATTCCATGTGCTGGCCTCTCATTTCCTCTACCCATTCTAGTAATTATATTTCTATTGGGTTAAGCCGTTGCTTGCTGCAGTGCTCGCTGTGTGTGTGGGACCTTAAGAGGTATGTTTGGTTTCACTGACGCCGGAGCTAGAAGAGCTGACGTGAGAGCTGGAGGAGCCCTGGCCGGATTTCGAGGAGCTGAGGCTGTGAGGAAGGGAAACTCATGGTTAGCATAATTAGCATCTATGATCATAATAAGTATATAATAAAAGGTCACATAGCAGTAGATTCATGTCAAAAGTAACCATGGTTCATAGTAAGGTCAACTTCAAATTAACATTGAACATTTTAAAATCAAATGTTAAAGGAGACATAAATTCATTTTCAAGTGTTTCAAGGTCCCCTGTCACCCCTCTTCCCATCCCACTAAGATGTAGCACTCTCCTCCCCCATCCCTATCTGTCTCATTGGGCCCCCTCTGTCCAATCGCTTCCTGCCTTACCCGCTAGCCTCTCCATCCAGCAGCCTCCTGTACTCAGCGATCTCCATCTCCAGGCGTGTCTTGATGTCCAGCAGCATCTTGTACTCCTGGCCCTGGCGTTCCATGTCGCTGCGGAGAGACACTAGCTGCTCCTCCAGGCTGGTCACTTGGCTCTGGAGGCGTCCCAGCTGCATGGAGTAACGGCCCTCCGTCTCCGCCAGCGTGTTCTCCAGGGAGCCTTTCTATTGGCCGGGAGAGATAGAGATGATGGGTCAAAAACTGTGGGAGTAGGTTTGGAAATTGGAATGTTTACTGTAATACTGAAAAGGTTATCTCTGGTAATTGAATGTGAAGGCAGGTAGATGTTAGCTATAGTAATGGAGTGGTACCTGGCTACAACAACTTGAGGGATAGTGTTAGAGTCCAGGTGAAAGTGAGATACTTGAAGGATGGTAGAGAATGATGGAAGAGTCAAATGTTGATTATTGCAGAAAGTTGCAGAATGTTGTGTAAGTAATGTTCCCTAAACTGTGGTCCTTGGTCAGATGTTTGTAATTACAGCTCACCATGCTGAGCTGTGACTGCAGTTCAATCTCCAGGCCCTGCAGTGTGCGACGGATCTCCGAAATCTCTGACTTGGAGGTCTGGAGAACCTCTGTGCTGGACGCCACCTCCTTGTTCAACGTCTCTGTCTGTAAAACACAATAAGTGGTCAATCATCACAAAAACACACCAACATTTCAGCTCATGATAGAATGTCACAATGTTACAAACTAGAAGTAAAGGAACATCTCCACCATGAACATAGTTTAGGGGTTCTAAAGGTCCTACCTTGGTCTGGAACCAGGCCTCCAGGTCACGCTGGTTCTTGGCACTACCGCCCTCGTACTGCTCACGAATCTCAGCCATGACTCTGGACAGGTCCTCCTGTGGTGCTGCGTTCACTTCCACGTTGATCTGTCCAGTCATCTGAGTCCTCATGGCCAGCAGCTCCTGTGGAGAAACACATAGTGGTGAGTGTAAAGGATTAAGAAGTGACTAACTTCTGCCTGATGATAACAACTTGACCTGCCCTCTGTCTTCATTATACATTTGAACACCATTGCTTGATACAGATGTGCTTGAAAGCCAGCAATGGTGTTCTAGTGAAGACACCATAGCAGGTTGACATGGTCAATAGATGTAATACATTAAGGGACTGTATGGATATGTCCCATTAGCCCACACCCACCTCCTCGTGGTTCTTCTTGAGATAGATGAGCTCCTCCTTCAGTCCCTCGATCTGCATCTCCAGGTCAGATCTGGCCATGTTCATCTCGTGCAGCATCCTCTTCAACCCGGTGATGTCCGCCTCCACTGACTGACGCATGGCCAGCTCGTTCTCATACCTGAGAGATGGAGAGAGCTTAGGTCAAAGAACTGCCTGAATGTGTTCCTCTGTGAGAATAGCAGGGGCATAATAGATTCTAGTATTCCATTAAGTTTTGGGAGAATATCAGAAAGTAACACCAGGCTCCTGATATGTCTGTTGGGAGTGTGTGGTTATGGTGGAGCTGACGGGTAATGTCATTTGGTTTCCTTTTTATAGATTCAACACAAAATGTAATAAAAAACTGTATGAGAGTTTTTACAGATTTGGGGTTATTCCAAGTGGTTAATGAATGTACCAGCAGTGTACTGTATCTGTGGATGGTGTTGGATGTACTTACTTGTTTCTGAAGTCGTCTGCAGCGAGCTTCGCGTTGTCGATGTTCAGATAGATGCTTCCGTTCAAGCAGGTGGCATCCTGGATCTGAGAGGTGGAGGATTTCAAAACATTTCAGAATGTGGCATGCATGGAATTTCACACTAATACAGTCCACACAAACTGTTAAATCACACTGTAATCACTCAGTTCTGAGTTTCAGCTGCACTGTAAATTATAGCTCACAGAAGCATTACAGGGAACCTGTTATCTTTGTGAACATTGTAAAGCATGACACAAAGAAACTAATTGCACCTGTTTGTTGCACCTTTTTCTTAAGAGAGAGGAAGGATTGGCTTCAATTATCCACTTTATCTTCAATGCTTCAGCTGCAAATATGCATACTGTCTTGTCATTTATCTTCGGTGCAATATCTTGGTTTAATCAATTATTATATCACTTTGCATTTTCCAATGTTCATATGTCACTCTCAGTAACTGTTGGAAAAACAAGCCAATGTCGCCTGTACTGTCTATCAAAGGATAACATTGTCACTATGCAGACATTATCATGTTTTGAAATGCCCTGCTCTTGCCTTCTAGGAAACACATCACCTACCTTGTCCTGCAGGTCGGCGATAGTAGCGTAGAAGCCAGAGTAGTCGCAAGCGCTGGGGGACGTCTTGCTCTCCATGAACTGACGGATCTTCAGCTCCAGCTCGGCGTTGGCCGCCTCTAGCATGCGCACCTTCTCCAAGTAGGTGGATAGGCGGTCATTCAGGTTCTGCATTGTGGCCTTCTCGTTGGCCGACACATTCATGTCGGCTCCACCGCCACCACCACCACCCCCTCCCATTCTGAAACCATAACCGCCACCGCCACCACCACCACCTCCACCGCTGGAACCGAACGAGGAGCTAGAGATGCGCACCCCAGAGCCTCCTGCTCCTCCATACACACTGCCGGCCCTCATGGTAGTGACGCGGCCTCCTCCACCTCCACCACCACCACCCATCGAGGAGAAGCGGGAGGAGCCCATACCCATTCCACCTCCAGACCTCATGGACATGGTGCCACCTCCGCCTCCACCGCCGCTGCTGCTGTAGGACATGCTAGATCTGGAGAAGGACATGGCTGCTGAGAGCGAGTCTGCCTGCCTGGGATGAGGAGAGGGAATGTGGTGCACGGCCCAGGCACTGTTGCCTTTTTATGCTGCACAGGGCAGAAGGAGGGAGGGTGGGAGGAGGACATGGGCGGGAGAGGCAGAAGGGAGGAATAGAGAAGGGAGGAGTACAGGGAGGATTTACCACATATAGGGCAGGGGATCCTCCCCCACACTTTGACATGCTAAGATGCAGATGGAGATGGAAGAGGATAGTTATGTACTGTGTGGATATGCAAATATTGAAAATATACTAGTTGGAATTCCTCTCCCGTTTATAGCGTCTGGTTGAAAGCATAAACAAACCTGCTTCTATTAGTCCCAGATAGGTCAATCAATCAGTCAACCCACACAGTATAACTTTGACATGTTGTGACAGGTGAACTTTGCCACGTTTTCTGAGCATATTTTTTAAAACACTGAATGGCTATTTACCTCTACCTGTTATGTACCAAGACAGGGATGGGAATTTGTCAGGATCAAATAAGACATGAAAGGAGCAAAGCCCAGGTTGAACTTTTTATTTCACAACGGGAGAATTACACATATTTTAATGCCAAGGACATGCCAGAATGGCTTTCCAAGAGGTGTTGAGTTATCCTGAGTGGTCCAGCCTCAGTTCAAAAACAATGGATAAATGTTGCCCTAAGACTTGTCTAAAGTTTGTAAAAACAAAAATATACCTCATCACCCTGCTTTGCCTTTTAATTATTCATAACTCATTTCCTGGTTGTATGTGGCTGTATACAACCCAGGCACAGAGAGCTGAGCCGAGCACATAGAGCCACTGACAGTTACTAGATTCCCCCAGAACTCAACCGTTGTCTATTGGAATTCTGTAACTGGTTCTTCAGGACACACAATGTCCCCAACGTAGGAACAAACAGACCTCCTTCGCATGAACAAATACAGTTGAAGTCGGAGGTTTACATACACTTAGGTTGGAGTCATTAAAACTTGTTTTTCAACCACTCCACAAATTTCTTGTTAAGAAGGACATCTAATCAGGACATCTACTTTTTGCATGACACAAGTCATTTTTACAACAATTGTTTACAGACAGATTATTTCACTTATAATTCACTGTATCACAATTCCAGTGGGTCAGAAGATTACATACACTAAGTTGACTGTGCCTATAAACAGCTTGGAAAAGTCCAGAAAATGATTTTGGTTTTAGAAGCTTCTGACAGGCTAATTGACATAATTTGAGTCAATTGGAGGCATACCTGTGGATGTATATCAAGGTCTACCTTGAAACTCAGTGCCTCTTTGCTTGACATCCTGGGAAAATCAAAAGAAATCAGCCAAGTAGACCTCCACAAGTCTGGTTTATCCTTGGGAGCAATTTCCAAATGCCGGAAGGTACCACTTTCATCTGTACAAACAATAGTACGCAAGTATAAACACCATGGGACTAGGCAGCCGTCATACCGCTCAGGAAGGAGATGCATTCTGTCTCCTAGAGATGAATGTACCTTGGCGCAAAAAGTGCAAATCAATCCGAGAACAACATCAAAGGACCTTGTGAAGATGCTGGAGGAAACAGGTACAAAGTATCTACTTCCACAGTGAAACGAGTCCTAGATCGACATAACCTGAAAGGCCGCTCAGCAAGGAAGAAGCCACTGCTCCAAAACCACCATAAAAAAAGCCAGACTACGGTTTGCAACTGCACATGGGGACAAAGATCATACTTTTTGGAGAAATGTCTTCTGGTTTGATGAAACAAAAATCTAACTGTTTGGCCATAATGACCATCTTTATGTTTGGAGGAAAAAGGGAGAGGCTTGCAAGCCAAAGAACACCATCCCAACTATGACGCACGGGGGTGGCAGCATCATGTTGTGGGGTTGCTTTGCTGCAGGAGGGACTGGTGCACTTCACAAAATAGATGGCATCATGAGGCAGGAATATCATGTGAATATATTGAAGCAACATTTCAAGACATCAGTCAGGAAGTTAAACCTTGGTCGCAAATGGGTCTTCCAAACAGACAATGACCCCAAGCATACTTCCAAAGTTGTGGCAAGGACAACAAAGTCAAGGTATTGGAGTGGCCATCACAACGCCCTGAACCCAAATCCTATAGAAAATGTGTGGGCAGAACTGAAAAAGCGTGTGCGAGCAAGGAGGCCTACAAACCTGACTCAGTTACACCAGCTCTGTCAGGAGGAATGGGCCAAAATTCACCCAACTTATTGTGGGAAGCTTGTGGAAGGCTACCCGAAATGTTTGACCCAAGTTAAACAATTTAAAGGCAATGCTACCAAATACTAATTGAGTGTATGTAAACTTCTGACCCACTGGGAACGTGATGAAAGAAATAAAGGCTGAAATAAATCATTCTCTCTACTATTATTCTGACATATCACATTCTTAAAATAAAGTGGTGATCCTAACTGACCCAAGACAGGGAATGTTTACTAGGATTAAATGTCAGGATTTGTGGAAAACTGAGTTTAAATGTAGTTGGCTAAGTTGCAAACTTCCGACTTCAACTGTATATCTAGAAGAAGACATCCTGAAGCAGTAATTTCTAGACCACAATCTAGTTGAAATGGATTCAAATCCAAAGTGTATCATTTGTGTCTTATTACAATTGTGAAATTATGGTATTTTCTGAGCAATTGTAAATCAGAAGGGTGCTGTCAGTCAGTTTACATAGGCGTGTTCACACAAACAAGGTGCCAGGCGAATGCATTCAATTTTGGATTAAATAAATTGATCTGAATGAATAAATCACTATATCATCTATCATACACTACATGGAAAAAAGTATGTGGCTATTTCAGCCACACCCATTGCTGACAGGTGTATGAAATTGAGCAAACAGCTATGCAATCTCCATAAACAAACATTGGAAGTAGAATGGCCTTAATGAAGAGCTCAGTGACTTTCAACATGGCACCGTCATAGGATGCCACCTTTCCCTGCTATTGCTGCCCCAGTCAACTGTAAGTGTTGTTATTGTGAAGTCGAAACCTCTAGGAGCAACAATGGCTCAGCCGCGAAGTGGTAGGCCACACAAGTTCACAGAACCGGACCGCCGAGTGCTGAAGCACGTAAAAATAGTCTGTCCTCTGTTGCAACACTCACTACTAAGTTCCAAACTACCTCTGGAAGCAAGGCCAGCACAAAAACAGTTTGTCGGAAGAATTATGAAATAGGTTTCCACGGCAGAGCAGCAGCGCAAAAGCCTAAGGCCACCATGTGCAATGCCAAGCATCTGATAGAGTGGTGTAAAGCTCATCGCCATTGGACTATGGAGCAGTGGAAAAGTGTTCTCTGGAGTGATGAATCACGCTTCACCAACAGGCAGTCCAAGGGACGAATCTGGGTTTGGAAGATGGTGGTCTGAGGCTGGTTTTCATGGTTTGGGATATGCCCCTTAGTTCCAGTGAAGGGATATCTTAATGCCACAGCATACAATGACATTCTATTGAACATCTTTGGGACGAATTGGAACGCCAGCTGCGGGCCTAATCACCCAATATCAGTGCCCAACCTCACTAATGCTCTTGTGGCTGAATGGAACCAAGGACCTGCAGCAATGTTCCAACATCTAGTGAAAAGCCTTCCCAGAATAGTGTAGGCTATTATAGTAGCATAGGGGGACCAGCTCCATATTAATACCCATGATTTTGAAATGATGTGTTCGACGAGCAGGTGTCCACGTACTTTTGGCCATGTAGTGTTTATGTGGTCTGCATCTTGACTTACGGCTGTGCACCACTTTGAGTAGAGCACTCAACTTTTCAAGAGTTTCCCAATTCTCCCACAGTCATATCTGTCAATGCGAACTGTACCATCATCTAACTCCAATGACTACTGATGTTGTGTAACTGTGGAGGCTCATCAGAGGAATAGGAGGACCACCCTACTCAGTGATTTTCAGAAAAATACAACAAACAAAAAAAGTTCAAGAGATACTTAAAAAAAACTTTGCTACATATACTCACATCACCAAATACCTGATTACCTAAAACACACTTTCGCAATGAAGGTCTACAGAAGTCTAAACAGGACCCTCTATTGTAGCACCCTGGTGTAGCCGGAGGACAGCTATTTTCCATCCTCCTCTGGCTACATTGACTTCAATATAAAAAATAGGAGGCTTGTGCACCAGACCTACTTCCATAAACCTACATGGTAGATCTGATGGAGACCACCCAGAACCTCGATGTGAATGTGGATGAGATCAAGTAATAATTTGTCAACAGAACCATCAATAAAGATTATGTGGTTGAATGAGAATGGGCTGTGTGGTTTCACTTGTTATAGAGATATTCATTCTTTATCATAGACTGACAATATGAATATTTGAGAATGGATGTAATAGAGGATACATTCTGTCATCTAATTTCAAATTAATTGTTTTCAAATCTAAATCTTTCCACCAAAACATGGTGTCCAGCACTAGAGTTGACTCCACAAACACTCTCTACACGGTGTATAACTCTGAATCTAAGAACTCGTCATTTATCTTAAAGAGATAGAATTATATAATGTTGCTGACAACTTTCAACATTTCTAAGATCACCATCAGATCAATGTACAAGTGAATGTCATAAAAATATTCGAGATCATACTGAAACATATGCTTTCTCAAGACCATAGAATTGGCCTCATGTGCAAAAGATGACACCCTATATGATAGTCAGATGTATAGGAGCATGCCAGATCAGATACATCAAGTTGAAAGACACAGAAAACAGGATGATGAAGTCAGAGCATCTTTATTGTATTCACAATGGGGTCTGTTGTTGGTGTCCCATCCAGATGAAGTAGAATATGTTGTTCTGGAGGTGTTAACCATAGAAATAGAATTACCAGAAAATAATTCCCCATTCAAGTCAATGTTCCATGATGGGTGTCTGAGGGGCTTTAGCCATTCTAGAAAGTATTGGAGGATGTTATGCACATCTTAAACTAGAGTTGTATTTTAGGTTGCATGAACAAAGCAATGTGGAGCAGTAATATTCCATGTGCTGGCCTCTCATTTCCTATACCCATTCTAGTAATTATATTTCTATGGGGTTAACCCGTTGCTTGCTGCAGTGCTCGCTGTGTGTGTGGGACCTTAAGAAGCGTGTTTGGTTTCACTTGAGGAGACAACCTTGTCGTCCACTATTTCCGCTTCGGTGATCACCACATTGCCTTTGGTGGAGGAACTGAGGACGGAGCCAGAGGAGCTGAGGCCGGAGTTGAGGCCGGAGCTAGAAGAGCTGATGTGGGAGCTGGAGGAGCTGTGGCCAGATTTTGAGGAGCTGAGGCCGAGGCTGTGAGGAAGAGAAACACATGTTTAGCATAGTTAGGATCTATGATCATAATAAGTATCTATTAAAGGTCACATAGCAGTAAATTCACATCCAAAGGAACAATGGCTCACATTAAGGTGAACTTCAAATTAACATTGCTTCTAAAGTGAAATGTTGAAGGAGACATTCATTCATTTTCACTTGTTTCAAGGACCCTTGTTTCAAGAACCCGTCTTCCCATCCTGCCTTACCCGCTAGCCTCTCCGTCCAGCAGCCTCCTGTACTCAGCAATCTCCATCTCCAGGCGTGTCTTGATGTCCAGCAGCATCTTGTACTCCTGGCCCTGGCGTTCCATGTCGCTGCGGAGAGACACTAGCTGCTCCTCCAGGCTGGTCACTTGGTTCTGGAGGCGACCCAGCTGCATGGAGTAACGGCCCTCCGTCTCCGCCAGCGTGTTCTCCAGGGAGCCTTTCTATTGGCCGGGAGAGACAGAGATCAAAAACTGTGGGAGTAAGTTTGGAATTTGGAATGTTTACTGTCATACTGAAAAGGTTAGCTTGAGTAATTGAATGTGAAGGCAGGTAGAGGTTAGCTACAGTAACGGACAGTTAGTGCTAAACACGGCTGCTAGAATCTTGACTAGAACCAAAAAAATTTGATCATATTACTCCAGTGCTAGCCTCTCTACACTGGCTTCCTGTTAAGGCTAGGGATGATTTCAAGGTTTCACTGCTAACCTACAAAGCATTACATGGGCTTGCTCCTACCCATCTTTCCGATTTGGTCCTTCCGTACATACCTACACATACACTATTGTCACAAGACTCAGGCCTCCTCATTGTCCCTAGAATTTCTAAGCAAACAGCTGGAGGCAGGGCTTTCTCCTATAGAGCTCAATTTTTATGGAATGGTCTGCCTACCCATGTGACACAGACTCGGCCTCCTCATTGTCCCTAGAATTTCTAAGCAAACAGCTGGAGGCAGGGCTTTCTCCTATAGAGCTCAATTTTTATGGAATGGTCTGCCTACCCATGAGACACAGACCCGGGCTCAACCTTTAAGTCTTTATTGAGAATCATCTCTTCAGTAGGTCCTATGATTAAATGTATTCTGGCCCAGAAGGTGAACGGAAAGGCACTGGAGCAACGAACCGCCCTTGCTGTCTCTGCCTTGCCGGTTCCCCTCTCTTCACTGGGATTCTCCACCTCTAACCCTGTTACGGGGGCTGAGTCACAAGCTTACTGATGCTCTTCCATGCCGTCCCTAGGAGGAGTGCGTCACTTGAGTGGGTTGAGTCACTGATGTGAGCTTCCTGTCTGGGTTGGCGCTCCCCCTTGGGTTGTGCCGTGGCGGAGTTCTTTGTGGGCTATACTCGGGCCTTGTCTCAGGATGGTAAGTTGGTGGTTGAAGATATCCCTCTAGTTATGTGAGGGACTGTGCTTTGGCAAAGTGGGTGGGGTTATATCCTGCCTGTTTGGCCCTCGACCACTCCTGTATCAGCCTCCAGTATTTATGCTGCAGTAGTTTATGTGTCGAGGGGCTAGGGTCAGTCTGTAATATCTGGAGTATTCATCCTGTCTTATCCGGTGTCCTGTGTGAATTTAAGTCTGCTATCTCTAATTCTCTCTCTTTCTCTATTCTTTCTTTCTTTCTTTCTGTCTTTCTGTCTTTCTGTCTTTCTTTCTTTCTTTCTTTCATTCTTTCATTCTTTCACTCTCTCTCTCTCTCTCTCTCTCTCTCTCTCTGAGAACCTGAGCCCTAGGACCATGCCTCAGGACTACCTGGCCTGATGACTCCTCGCTGTTCCCAGTCCACCTGGCTGTGCTGCTGCTCCAGTTTCAACTGTTCTGCCTGCGGCTATGGGACCCTGACCTGTTCACCGGACGTACTACCTGTCCCAGACCTGCTGTTTTCAACTTTCTAGAGACAGCAGGAGTGGTAGAGATACTCTGAATGTGATTGGCTATGAAAAGCCAACTGACATTTACTCCTGAGGTGCTGAGATGTTGCGCCCTCGACAACCACCGTGATTATTATTATTTGACCCTGTTGGTCATCTATGAACATTTGAACATCTTGGCCATGTTCTGTTATAATCTCCACCCGGCACAGCCAGAAGAGGACTGGCCACCGCTCACAGCCTGGTTCCTCTCTAGGTTTCTTCCTAGGTTCTGGCCTTTCTTGGGAGTTTTTCCTAGCCACCGTGCTTCTACACCTGCATTGCTTGCTGTTTGGAGTTTTAGGCTGGGTTTCTGTACAGCACTTTGAGATATCAGCTCATGTAAGAAGGGCTTTATAAATAAAAATGATTTGATTTGATTTGGTGCCTGGCTATAACAACTTGAGGGATAGTGTTAAGAGTCCAGGTGAAAGTGAGATACTTGAGGGATGGTAGAGAATGATGGAAGAGTCAAATGTTGATTATTGCAGAAAGTTGCAGAAAGTTGTGGACGTAATGTGCCCTAAACTGTAGTTCTTGGTCAGATGTTTGTAATTACGGCTCACCATGGTGAGCTGTGACTGCAGTTCGGCTTCCAGGCCCTGCAGTGTACGACGGATGTCCGAAATCTCTGACTTGGAGGTCTGGAGAACCTCTGTGCTGGACGCCACCCCCTGGTTCAACGTCTCTGTCTGTAAAACACAGTAAGTGGTCAATCATCACAGAAACAAACCAACATTTCAGCTCATGATAGAATGTGACAATGTTACCAACTAGAAGTAAAGGAACATCTACACCATGAACATAGTTTAAGGGTTCTAGAGGTCCTACCTTGGTCTGGAACCAGGCCTCCAGGTCACGCTGGTTCTTTGCACTAACGGTCTCGTACTGCTCACGGATCTCAGCCATGACTCTGGACAGGTCCTCCTGTGGTGCTGCATCCACCTCCACGTTGATCTGTCCAGTCATCTGAGTCCTCATGGACAGCAGCTCCTTTGGAGAAAAACATAGTGGTGAGTGTAAAGGATTAAGAAGTGACTAACCTCTGCCTGATGGTAATTACTTGACCTGCCCTCTGTCTTCATTATACATTTGAACACCATTGCTTGATACAGATGTGCTTGAAAACCAGCAATGGTGTTCTAGTGAAGACCCATAGCAGGTTGACATGGTCAATAGATGTAATACATTAAGGACCTGTATGGATATGTCCCATCAGCCCACACCCACCTCCTCGTGGTTCTTCTTGAGATAGATGAGCTCCTCCTTCAGTCCCTCGATCTGCATCTCCAGGTCAGATCTGGCCATGGCCATCTCATCCAGCATCCTCTTCATCCCGGCGATGTCCGCCTCCACTAACTGACGCATGGCCAGCTCGTTCTCATACCTGAGAGATGGAGAGAGCTTAGGTCAAAGAACTGCCTGAATGTGTTCCTCTGTGAGAATAGCAGGGGGGTTATAGATTCTAGTATTTCATTAAGTTTGGGGAAAATTGGGAGGGTGTGTTTATGGTGGAGGTGAAGGGTAATGTCATTTGGTTTCCTTTTTATAGATTCAACACAAAATGTAATAAAAAACAGTATGCAAGTTTTTACAGATTTGGGGTTATTCCAAGTGGTTAATGTAATGTACCAGCAGTGTACTGTATCTGTGGATGGTGTTGGATGTACTTACTTCGTTCTGAAGTCGTCTGCAGCGAGCTTTGCGTTGTCGATGTTCAGATAGATGCTTCCGTTCAAGCAGGTGGCAGCCTGGATCTGAGATGTGGAGGACGGCAAAAACATTTCAGGATGGGGTATGCATGGAATTTGACACGAATGCAGTACACACAAACAGTGATACCACACTGTAAGCATTGAGTTCTGAGTTTCAGCTGCACTGTAAATGATAGACCATAGAAGCATTACAGGGAACCTGTTGTCGTTATGATCATTGTATAGCATGACATGACACAAAGAAACATTTTGCAACTTTTGCAATCGCCTCGGGGCTATTAAGAGAGAGGAAGGATTGGCTTCAATGATCTCCTTTATTTTAAATTCTTCAGCTGCAAATATGCATACTGTCTTTGCATCTATCTTTGGTGCAAATTCTTGGTTGAATCAATTATAACAAATGTATATAATTTAGCATTTTCTAAAAGTCATATTCATTTCACTATTAGTAAGTTGTTGGAAAAACAATCTGATGAAGTGTACACCATGTACAGGTACTCTCTAACAAAGAATAACATTTTCACAATGCAGACGTTATCATGTTTTGACATGCTGTGATGTCATCATTGAGTGCTCTTGCCGTCTAGGAGACATGTCACGTACCTTTTCCTGAAGGTCGGCGATAGTAGCGTAGAAGCCAGAGTAGTCGCGAGCGCTGGGGGACGTCTTGCTCTCAAGGAACTGACAGATCTTCAGCTCCAGCTCGGCGTTGGCCGCCTCCAACGAGTGCACCTTCTCCAAGTAGGTGGACAGGCGGTCGTTCAGGTTCTGCATTGTGGCCTTCTCATTGGCCGACACATTAATGTCGGCTCCACCGCCACCACCACCACCCCCACCCATGCCGAAACCATAACTGCCACCGCCGCCGCCAACGCCTCCCATGCCGCCACCACCCCCTCCCATGCCAAAACCATAACCGCAACCGCCGCCGCCACCCCTTCCCATTCCGAAACCATAACCACCACCTCCGCCACCGGAACCGAACGAGGAGCTAGAGATGCGCACCCCAGAGCCTCCTGCACCTCCATACACACTGCCGGCCCTCATGGCAGTGACACGGCCTCCTCCAGCACCACCACCCATCGAGGAGAAGCGGGAGGAGCCCATTCCCATTCCACCTCCACCTCCAGACCTCATGGACATGGTGCCACCTCTGCCTCCACCGCCACTGCTGCTGTAGGACATGCTAGATCTGGAGAAGGACATGGCTGCTGAGAGCGAGTCTGCCTGCCTGGGATGAAGAGAGAGAATGTGGTGCACGGCCCAGCCACTGTTCCCTTTTTATGCTGCACAGGCGGAATGAGGGAGGGAGGTTGGGAGTAGGACATCGGTGGGAGATGAAGAAGGGAGGATTATAGAGAAGGGAGGAATACAGGAAGATATTACCTCATGTAGAGCAGGGCAGGGCAGGGCAGGGCTCTTCCACCCACTTTGACAACCTGTTGGCAAATGCCAGGATGCAGAAGGAGATGGTGTGCCAAAGACACACCAGAATGGCTTTCCAAGAGGTGTTGAGTATTACAGGGTGGTCCAGTCTCAGTCCAAAAACAATGGTTAAATGTTGCCATAAATCAGAAGGGTGCAGTCAGTCAGTTTATATTGGCATGTTCACACAAACAAGGTGCCAGGCCAGTGCAATTAATTTAGATAAAAGCAATTAATCTGAACGCATTAATCACTATATCATCTATCATACAGTACATGGCCAAAAGTATGTGGACACCTCTTCAAATTTGTAGATTTGGCCATTTTAGCCAAACCTGTTGCTGACAAGTGTATAAAATCGAGCACACCGCTATGTAATCTCCATACACAAACATTGGCAGTAGAATGGTTTTAATGAAGAGCTCAGTGACTTTCAATGTTACCGTCATAGGATGCCACCATTCCAACAGGTCAGTTTGTCAAATTTCTGCCCTGCTAGTGCTGCCCCAGTCAACTGTAAGTGATGTTATTGTGAAGTTGAAACCTCTAGGACCAACAATGGCTCAGCTGCGAAGTGGTAGGCCACACAAGTGGGGACCGCTGAGTGCTGAAGCACGTAAAAATAGTCTGTCCTCGGTGACAACCCTCACTACCGAGTTCCAAACTGCCTCTGGAGGCAAGCTCAGCACAAAAACAGTTAGTCTGGCGCATTAAGAAATAGGTTTCTATGGCCGAGCTGCCGCACAAAAGCCTAAGATCACCATGTGCAATGTCAAGCTTCGGCTGGAGTGGTGTAAAGCTCACCTCCATTGGACTCTGGAAAAGTGGAAACGTGTTCTCTGGAGTGATGAATCACGCTTCACCATCTGGCAGTCCGACGGACGAATCTGCTTTTGAAAGATGCCAGGAGAAACACTACTGGCCCTAAGGCATAGTGCCAACTGTAATGTTTGGTGGAGGAGGAATAATGTTCTGGAGCTGGAGCTTGGTTTCATTGTTCGGGATAGGCTCCTTAGTTCCAGTGAAGGGAAATCTTAACGCTACAGCATACAATGACATTCTATCGAAGGACTTTGGGATCCCATCGAATACCTTTGGGATGAATTGGAAAGCTGACTGCAAACCAGGCCCATCACCCAACATCAGTGCCCGACCACACTAATGCTCTTGTGGCTGAATGGAAGCAAGTACCCCCAGCAATGTTCCAACATCTAGTGGGAAGCCTTCTAAGAAGAGTGGATGCTGTTATAGAAGCAAAGGGAGGACCAACTCCATATTAATGCCCATGATTTTGGAAATAGGTTTTTGACGAGCAGGTGTCTACATACTTTTGGCCATGTATTTTGGGGTGGCAGGTAGCCTAATGGTTAGAGCGTTGGGCCAGTAACCGTAAAGGTTGCTGGATTGAATCCCCGAGCTGACATGGTAAAAATCTGTCGTTCTTCCACCGAACAAGGCAGTTAACCCACTGTTCCCCAGAAGGCCATCAATGTAAACAAGAATTTGTTCTTAACTGACTTGCCTAGTTAAATAAAGGTTATATTTCAAAATAAAACATGTAGTGTTTATTTGGTCTGCATCTTGATTTATGGCTGTGCACCACTGTGAGTAGAGCCCTCTACTTTTCAAACCTTTTATGAGTTTCCCAATTCTCCCACAGTCATATCTGGCAAAACAAACTGTACCATCCTCTAACTCCAATGCCTACTGTGTTGTGTAACAGGGGAGGCTCTTCAGAGGAGGAATATGAGGACCACCCTACTCAGTGATATCTGAAAATAATATTTTCCAATTATAAAGTTATGCTTTTTAGATAAAACCATACGAAATATACTCACATCACCAAATACCTGATTACCTAAAACACACTTTCACAACAAAGGTCTACAGAAGTCTCTGCAGGACCCTCTATGGTAGCACCCTGGTGTAGCCGGAGGACAGCTATTTTCCTTCCTCCTCTGGCTACATCGATTTCAATACAAAAACCAAGACGCTCTTGCTCCTGACCTGTTTCCATAGACCTACGTGGCAGTTCTGACGGAGACCACCCAGAACCTCGATGTGAATGTGGATGAGATCAAGTTATCATTTGTCAACAGAACCATCAGTAAAAATGATGTGGTTGAATGAGAATGGGCTGTGTGGTTTCACTTGTTATAGAGATATTCATTCTTTATCATAGACTAATGATATGAATCTTTGAGAATGGATGTCATAACAGATACATTCTGTCATCTAATATCAAATGAATTGTTTTCAAATCTAAATCTTTCCACCAAAACATGGTTTCCAGCTCTACAGTTGACTCCACAAACACTCTCTATACAGTGTATATATAACTCTGAATCTAAGAACTCAGAATTTCTCTTAATAGATATAGAATTATATAATTTTGCTGACAACTTTCAACATTTCTACTATCAATATTTAAATGTGTTTTCCTAGAATAAAACTCAGTCCCATTGAATGTCATAAATATATTCGAGATCATACTGAAACATATTATTTCTCAAGACCATAGAATTGGCCTCATGTGATGACACCCTATATGATAGTCAGATGTATAGGAGAATGCCAGATCAGATACATCAAGTTGAAAGACACAGAAAACAGAATGATGGTGTCAGCAAGTCAGAGCATCTTTATTGTATTCACAATGGGGTCTGTTGTTGGTGTCCCATCCAGATGTAGTAAAATATGTTGTTCTGGAGGTGTTAACCATAGAAATAGAATTACCAGAAAATAAATCCCCATTCAAGTCAATGTTCCATGATGAGTATTTGATGGGCTTTTGCCATTCTAGAAAGAATAGGAGGATGGAATTCACATCTTAAACTAGAGTTAACCAGAGCTTCCCTTAACAAATAAGACAGATAACGAAAATAGGGATTTTCATCTGACGAAGACTTTGTATAAGTTGTATTTTAGGTTGCATGAACAAAGCACTGTGGAGCAGTAATATTCCATGTGCTGGCCTCTCATTTCCTATACCCATTCTAGTAATTATATTTCTATGGGGTAACCCGTTGCTTGCTGCAGTGCTCGCTGTGTGTGTGGGACCTTAAGAGGTATGTTTGGTTTCACTTGTGGAGACAACCTTGCCGTCCACCAATTCCTCTGTTACGATCACCACTTTGCGTGTGGTGGAGGTGGAGGAGCTGGGGACGGAGCTGGAGGAACTGACAGCAGAGCTGACGCCGGAGCTAGAGGAGCTGACGTGAGAGCTGGAGGAGCCATGGCCGGATTTCGAGGAGCTGAGGCTGTGAAGAAGGGAAACTTATGGTTAGCATAATTAGCATCTATGATCATAATAAGTATATAATAAAAGGTCACATAGCAGTAGATTCATGTCAAAAGTAACCATGGTTCATAGTAAGGTCAACTTCAAATTAACATTGATTTTAAAATCAAATGTTAAAGGAGACATAAATTCATTCTCAAGTGTTTCAAGGTCCCCTGTCACCCCTCTTCCCATCCCACAAAGATGTAGCACTCTCCTCCCCCATCCCTATCTGTCTCATTGCCCCCCCTCTGTCCAATCGCTTCCTGCCTTACCCGCTAGCCTCTCCGTCCAGAAGCCTCCTGTACTCAGCGATCTCCATCTCCAGGCGTGTCTTGATGTCCAGCAGCATCTTGTACTCCTGGCCCTGGCGTTCCATGTCGCTGCGGAGAGAGACTAGCTGCTCCTCCAGACTGGTCACTTGGCTCTGGAGGCGACCCAGCTGCATGGAGTAACGGCCCTCCGTCTCCGCCAGCGTGTTCTCCAGGGAGCCTTTCTATTGGCCGGGAGAGATAGAGATGATGGGTCAAAAACTGTGGGAGTAGGTTTGGAAATTGGAATGTTTACTGTAATACTGAAAAAGTTATCTCTGGTAATTGAATGTGAAGGCAGGTAGATGTTAGCTATAGTAATGGAGTGTTGCCTGGCTATAACAACTTGAGGGATAGTGTTAGAGTCCAGGTGAAAGTGAGATACTTGAGGGATGGTAGAGAATGATAGAAGAGTCAAATGTTGATTATTGCAGAAAGTTGCAGAAAGTTGTGTAAGTAATGTGCCCTAAACTGTGGTCCTTGGTCAGATGTTTGTAATTACAGCTCACCATGCTGAGCTGTGACTGGAGTTCAATCTCCAGGCCCTGCAGTGTCCGACGGATCTCCGAAATCTCTGACTTGGAGGTCTGGAGAACCTCTGTGCTGGACGCCACCTCCTTGTTCAACGTCTCTGTCTGTAAAACACAATAGGTGGTCAATCATCACAGAACATTTCAGCTCATGATAGAATGTCACAATGTTACCAACTAGAAGTAAAGGAACATCTACACCATGAACATAGTTTAGGGGTTCTAAAGGTTCTACCTTGGTCTGGAACCAGGCCTCCAGGTCGCGCTGGTTCTTGGCACTACCGGCCTCGTACTGCTCACGGATCTCAGCCATGACTCTGGACAGGTCCTCCTGTGGTGCTGCGTCCACCTCCACGTTGATCTGTCCAGTCATCTGAGTCCTCATGGACAGCAGCTCCTTTGGAGAAAAACATAGGGGTGAGTTTAAACAATTAAAAAGTGCCTAACCTCTGCCTGATGGTAACAACTTGACCTGCCCTCTGTCTTCATTATACATTTGAACACCATTGCTTGATACAGACGTGCTTGAAAGCCAGCAATGGTGTTCTAGTGAAGACCCATAGCAGGTTGACATGGTCAATAGATGTAATACATTAAGGGACTGTATGGATATGTCCCATTAGCCCACACCCACCTCCTCATGGTTCTTCTTGAGATAGATGAGCTCCTCCTTCAGTCCCTCGATCTGCATCTCCAGGTCAGATCTGGCCATGGTCATCTCATCCAGCATCCTCTTCAGCCCAGCGATGTCCGCCTCCACTGACTGACGCATGGCCAGCTCGTTCTCATACCTGAGAGATGGAGAGAGCTTAGGTCAAAGAACTGCCTGAATGCGTTCCTCTGTGAGAATAGCAGGGGGGTTATAGATTCTATTATTCCATTAAGTTTGTGGAAAATAACAGAAAGTAACACCAGGCTTCTGATATGTCTGTTGGGAGGGTGTGTTTATGGTGGAGGTGAAGGGTAATGTAATTTGGTTTCTATTTTTTATAGATTCAACACAAAATAAAAAACAGTATGAGTGTTTTTACAGATTTGGGGTTATTCCAAGTGGTTAATGTAATGTACCAGCAGTGTACTGTATCTGTGGATGGTGTTGGATGTACTTACTTGTTTCTGAAGTCGTCTGCAGCGAGCTTTGCGTTGTCGATGCTGAGATAGATGCCTCCGTTTACGCGAGTGGCAGCCTGGATCTGAGAGGTGGAGGATGGCAAAAAAAATCAGGATGGGGCATGCGTGGAATTTGACACGAATGCAGTACACACAAACAGTGATCCCACATTGTAATCATTGAATTCTGAGTTTCAGCTGCACTGTAAATAATAGCTCATAATTGCATTACAGGGAAGCAGTCGTCTTTATGATCATTGTAAAGCATGGATCAAGGAAACAAATTGTGCCTTCTGCAATCGCCTCGGGGCTCTTAAGAGAGAGGAAGGAATAGCTTCAATGATCGGCTTAATTTTCAATGCTTCAGCTGAAAGTATGGATACTGTCTTTGCATCTATCTTTGGTGCCTTGGTTGAATCAATTATAACAAATGTATATAATTGAGCATTTTTCAATGTTCATATATCACTCTCAGTAACTTGTTGGAAAAACAAGCCAATGTCACCTGTACTCTCTAGCAAAGTATAACATTGTCACTATGCAGACATTATCATGTTTTGACATGCCGTGCTCTTGCCTTCTAGGAAACACGTCACATACCTTGTCCTGCAGGTCGGCGATAGTAGCGTAGAAGCCAGAGTAGTCGCGAGCGCTGGGGGACGTCTTGCTCTCCATGAACTGACGGATCTTCAACTCCAGCTCGGCGTTGGCCGCCTCTAGCATGCGCACCTTCTCCAAGTAGGTGGATAGGCGGTCGTTCAGGTTCTGCATTGTGGCCTTCTCGTTGGCCGACACATTAATGTCGGCTCCTCCGCCACCACCACCACCCCCTCCCATGCCGAAACCAAAGCCGCCACCGCCACCACCACCCCCTCCCATTCCGAAACCATAACCGCCACCACCACCTCCGCCGCCGGAACCGAATGAGGAGCTAGAGATGCGCACCCCAGAGCCTCCTGCTCCTCCATACACACTGCCAGCCCTCATGGCAGTGATGCGGCCTCCTGCACCTCCACCACCACCACCCATCGAGGAGAAGCGAGAGGAGCCCATTCCCATTCCACCTCCACCTCCAGACCTCATGGACATGGTGCCACCTCCGCCTCCACCGCCGCTGCTGCTGTAGGACATGCTAGATCTGGAGAAGGACATGGCTGCTGAGAGGGAGTCTGCCTGCCTGGGATGACGAGAGGGAATGTGGTGCACGGCCCAGCCACTGTTGCCTTTTTATGCTGCACAGGGCGGAAGGGTGGAGGGAGAGTGGGAGGTGGACATGGGTGGGAGAGGCAGAAGGGAGGAATACAGGTAATCATTACCTCATGTGGGACACAGCAAGGCTCCTCCCCCCACTATTAACACACTAGGATGCAGAAGGAGATGGAAGAGGATCGATAGATACGTACTGTATGTGTGGATACGCAAAAATTGAAAATATAATTTTGTGGCGTAACTCCACTCTCCCCATCTCACTCTATATATGGTTTCTGCCTGCACAGTGCTTGCAGGAACTCACACAGACATATAAATGTGTATACACATAAAGAGTTGGAATTCCTCTCCTGTAAAAGTGTCTGGTTGAAAGCATGGACACGCCAGCTTCTATTAGCCCTAGGTAGGTCAATCAGTCAGTCAACACACACAGTATAACTTTGACATGTTGTGACAGGTGAGCGTTGCCATATTTCCTGAGCATATTGATTGACACACCTAATGCATATTTACTGCACATGTTATCTTACCAAGAAACAAGTTGCAGAGATGCATGCAGTTAATTGAAACTTTACGGTACAATTGGATCTTTCGCGTGACACCCACACAACATTCTCCCCAAACAGACCTGTCTTTTACTCACACACTGATATCTCGCAAGAAAATCTCCTTTTCTTTTCCTTCAACGCAACAGTCCATTGTCCCTTAATAGTTTTTGTGATTTTATGCACATACTCAGTTTACCATTGTATTAAGTTTCACTCAACTTCATGCATTTTCCATCAACAGTAGGAGTCTGCAGGACCGACAAAAGTACCACTCATTAACCCCCATGGGATGAGTCATTACTCCAGGAAAACTCACCCCGGATGGGAATAAAGTACTGGGCCCAGATTCACAAAACACTAGAAGCTTCTTAAGAAAAAAATAAGTTTATAAGATAGTTCGTAAGTGCAATTCCTCAACAATATCTTAATAATGAATTGTTTTCTTACAAACTTTTGTTTCTAGTTGACAATTTTAACTAGCTATCTAGCTGGCAATGGCAATCATGTTAGCATATTTCTTACTGAGATTACTGTTCTAAAACATGTTCATTGTGCACTAGCGACTCCTGTGGTGGGCTGGGCACAGTGTATGTCGACCAGGTCGCCAGGTGTACAGGGGAAAAAAAAAATAATAAACATGTTCAATTGTGTTTTCCGCTCACTGCCCTGATTTTCTTGGAATTAACAACATTTACAATAACTTTATGTTCAAGAATCTTGCTTAAGGAGAAACATAAGAACATTTCCAATAACATTTGAGGAATAGCAACTTTGCTTAACTTTCTTCTGAAGTCAGTTAAGAAGACATTTCTTCGTAAAAAGGTTTTGTGAATGTGGGCCCTGTTCTTTTCCCTTAACACCTTGGCAGGGTACTTGACATCTGCAGCGTGCAAGAACAAGCTATTGCTTGTTTGCATATTTCCATACAACCAGAAAATTCCATCCCGGTTACAATTTGTGTCTCACATGTTGTACATGGAAAAGTTGATTTACATTTGTTCAAGCCAATGCAAGTTATGTTAATGATTTGCAGTAGAATGCAATATTGTGACATAGTTGAAGATGCTTAAAAGCAATATAGCTAGCTAGCTCTCAGTCAACATGGTCTTATTAGAAGATGTCAAAATCAAAAAGTGACATTTAAACACTGTAGTTACAGTGCCTATTGAAAGTCTACACACCCCTTGCACAGTCTTCACATTTTGCTGCTTTAAAATGTACTCTAAATATGTGTTAAATTACATATTATTTATATGGATATACACAACCTAATCGTCATTTTAAAAGTGAAGGAAAAATTGCAATTGTCCAGCTGAAAAATAAAACTATCCCAGAGTTAGGTTTTCAGAAGACTGAGGCAGGTTTTTTTTTTTTTGACTGGGCTTTGCTCTTTTCATATATATTTGATCCTGACGTCACAACGCAGGTTGAAACCCTGTGTGTTTTCAAGCTTTGTGACGGCAAAATCATCTTATGGGTATGCCTGTCACCGTCAGGGACTGGGGAGTTTGTCAATATCAACTTTAATATGAACGGTGCAAAGCACTACTAAAAAGGTGTATTTTTCAGCCAAAGATCCTTAAGAATGGCTTTCCAAGAGGTGTTGAGTGTTCCTGAGTGCTCCAGTCTCAAGTCCAAAAACAATGGATAAACGTTGGCCTAAGAGCCGTCTAAAGTTAATTAAGAATTGTATTATTCACAGCTGTAATGGCTGCCAAAGGTGCTTCCACCCAGTATTAACCATGGGGTGTGAAGACGCAAAATATTCTATACATTTTCTTTCACTTGTGGAGTAGGTTACAGTATGTAGATTGGTAGGAATTAAATCCAATTGGATCCCTTTTGGATGTGATTTTAAGACAGCAAAATGTGCAGAATGTGCATGGGGTGTGTAGACTTTCTCTAGGCTCTGTATGGCATGTACTAGTTACGTGGCAGTTGCGGCGAGATGTATCAGTCCAAGTTTCTGATATGTAAGTTATAAGTGAATGAATGAGTGAGAAACTAATTAGCTGAGGTCATCTGCCTGGTTCTCCTGCTCACACTCTCACTCATATGAGTGATTTCCTCTAATCTTCACAAAACTTCAGCCTTTTCTCCACGTACTCCACGGATTACCAGTGTGTCTGTAACGCAACTCAGGGTTTAGACATAGAAAGTCACTGAGCCTAATTCTGCTACTGACCAATGAGAAAGGGGCGCGGGTAAATGGCATAGCCATGTCCCACTGTCATCCCTCTAGTCCCCACTTTCTTTTGTACACACATGTTTCTAAGAGTGTGCGAGAGAGTGAGAGAGAGAGTGAGAGCGAGTGTGTGAGAGAGTGAGAGAGAGTGAGAAACGTTTTGTTCCTGTGTGCCCTGCAGCTTTCCTCTTCAAAGGAGAGAGCCACACCCAGATAAAACCACAGGAGTGTCTTTCTCATGCCCTGACAATGACGGTAATGTATGATTTTCAGCATTTATCAATTTGATTTATGTCTGTCCCTCCTCTGCAATTATCAAAGAATGTGCAGGTTTCACAGGAATGAACATGCAGTAACCCCATGGAGAAAACATATGAACTATGTAAACTGACCTCTGCCTGTCTTCTCCCCTCCAAAAAAGTTGACAGACCACACAATCTAGTGTACTAAGATTGTGTCCTAGCTAAATTCCCAATCTGGACCTCCTACAGTCATAATGGCCATCTAATCATCCCAGCTTTCCAGTCTACCCTTTCACCCCCTCACCTCTCCACTGCAACCATTTCCAGGTTGTTGCTATAAATAACAATGTGTTCTCTTCTCAGTCAATTCGCCTGGGACCGAGAGACTGAAAAACATCTTCTATCTGAAGGCCATCAGACTGTTAAACAGCCACCACTAACATTGAGTGGCTGCTGCCAACACACTGACTCAACTCCAGCCACTTTAATAATGGGAATTGATGGGAAATGATGTAAAATATATCACTAGCCACTTTAAACAATGCTACCTAATATAATGTTTACATACCCTACATTATTCATCTCATATGTATACGTATATACTGTACTCTATATCATCTACTGCATCTTTATGTAATACATGTATCACTAGCCACTTTAACTATGCCACTTTGTTTACATACTCATCTCATATGTATATACTGTACTCGATACCATCTACTGTACCTTGCCTATGCCGCTCTGTACCATCACTCATTCATATATCTTTATGTACATATTCTTTATCCCCTTACACTTGTGTGTATAAGACAGTAGTTTTGGAATTGTTAGTTAGATTACTTGTTGGTTATTACTGCATTGTCGGAACTAGAAGCACAAGCATTTCGCTACACTCGCATTAACATCTGCTAACCATGTGACAAATACAATTTGATTTGATTTGATTTGGTAGAATATGTGTTAAATAGAACAGTGGTGTACACCCAACTCGCAGGATGAGCCTACTGTGCAATCACCCATAAAACAATATAAACTTAAACTGACAGAGAAGACAAACATCATTTCACAAGCCTTTTGAAAGTAAAACAAAAGCTTTATCATTCTTCTTCCTACTAGAACGTACTTTACACTGAGATTGAGCTAGTAACATGCAGTCTATGGTTTTAGTAAAATATACCTCCTCACCTTAGCCTCGCCCTTTTACCATTCATAATATTTCCTGGTTGTTTGTAGCTGTATACAACCTAGTCACACGGAACTGATACAAACAAACAACAAACAACATAGAGCCGCTGTCCGTCACTAGATTCACCTGAAACTCCACCCATGTCCATCGGCATTCCGTAACTAATTCTTTAGATACACAAAGTCCTCATTGTAGAGACAAACATCCCCTTTGCATGAACACATACAGTACCAGTCAAAGGTTTGGACACCTACTCATTCAAGGGGTTTTCTTTATTTGTACTATTTTCTACATTGTAGAATAATAGTGAAGACATCAAAACTATGAAATAACACATATGGAATCATATAGTAAACAAACAATTATGAAACAAATCAAAATATTTGTTATATTTGAGATTCTTCAAAGTAGCCACCAAAATAACCAAGCTGCTGACAGCTTTGCACTTTATTTGTATTCTCTCAACCAGCTTCATGAGGTAGTCACCTGGAATGCATTTCAATTTGCAGGTGTGCCTTGTTAAAAGTTAATTTGTGGAATTTTTTTCCTTCTTAACACATTTGTGCCAATCAGTTGTGTCGTGACAAGGTATGGGTTGGTATACAGAAGATATTTGGTAAAAGACCAAGTCCATACTATGGCAAGAACAGTTCAACTAAGCAAAGAGAAACGACAGTCCATCGTTACTTTAAGAAATGAAGGTCAGTCAATGTGGAAAATTTCAAGAACTTTGAAAGTCACAAAAACAATCAAGCGCTATGATAAAACTGGCTCTCATGAGGACTTCCACAGGAAAGGAAGACCCAGAGTTACCTCTGGTGCATATGATAAGAACACTAGAGTTACCAGCCTCAGGTTGCAGCCCAAATAAATGCTACAGAGTTCAAATAACAGACACATCTCAACATCAACAGTTCAGAGGAATCAGGCCTTCATGGTCAAATTGCTGCAAAGAAATCACTTCTAAAGTACACCAATAAGAAGTAGAGACTTGCTTTGGACAAGAAACACGAGCAATGGACATTAGCCCGGTGGAAATCTGTCCTTTGGTCTAATGAGTCGAAATGTGATTTTAGGGGATTAAAAAAACGGATAAATAATGTGTTGTGTCATTTTGGAGTCATTGTATTGTAAATAAGAATAGAACATGCTTCTAAACACTTCTACATTTTAATGTGGATGCTACCATGATTACAGGTAATCCTGAATGAATCGTGAATAATGATGAATAATGAAGTGTTAATGAGGTGCTAACATTTATGATAGCAAATTTAATTTCACAAAAACATTTTTTTTTGTCTTTTGAGCTTCTAGTCAGGAAATCTATGCAGCCAACTCAATCACTTTTTATAGCTTCTGGCCAGTATACAGCGTTCCTCACTGAGTTCCCGGAACCTTGTAGTCATGGCAGATAATATTCACATTTTGGGGGATTTCAACATTCACATGGAAAAGTCCACAGACCCACTCCAAAAAGCATTCGGAGCCATCATCGACTGGGTTTTGTCCAACGTGTCTCCTGACCTACGTATTGCCACAGTCATAACCTGGATCTAGTTTTGACCCGTGGAATAAATATTGTGGATCTAAATGTTTTTCCTCATAATCCTGGACTATCGGACCACCATTGCAATCGCATCAAATAATCTGCTCAGACCTCAACCAAGGATTATCAGAAGGCGAGCAATACATCCTCGGACAACCCAAAGATTCCTAGATGCCCTTCCAGACTCCCTCCACCTACCCAAGGATGCTGGACTACAAAAAACAATTAACCACCTAACTGAGGATCTTAATTTAACCTTGCGTAATACCCTAAAACTAAAATTCCTTTGTCACAAGAAATGCAAATTACAGACAACTCGTTGAATCTGCATATTCCTACAAAACTCTGTTGTCCTGAGTCTACACAAAACTGCCAGGTCCTAGGATCAATGGAGACACTCAAGTGTTTTAATCTCTCAACACGTTCACGAAAATAGTCATGGCCTCTAAAACATCCAGCTGCTTACTGGACCCTATTCCAACTAAACTACTGAAAGAGCTACTTCCTGTGCTTGGTCCTCCTATTTTGAACATAATACATGGCTCCCTATCCTCATTGCTCCCTATCCCCCCTATCCTCTGGATGTGTACCAAACTCACTGAAAGTGGCAGTAAAAAAGCCTCTCCTGAAAAATGTAAAAGACTATCTGCCAAATTGCCCATTCCTCTAAAGAAAAATCGGAAAAAGCTGTTGCGTAGCAACTCACTGCCTTACTGAAGACAAATAATGTATACAAAACGCTCCAGTCTGGTTTTAGACCCCATCATAGTACTGAGGATGAACTTGTGAAGGTGGTAAATGATCTTTTGATGGCGTCGGACCAAGGCTCTGCAACTGTCCTCGTGCTCCTTGACTTTAGTGCCGCTTTTGACACATCGATCACCACATTATTTTAACTATATTGGAAACCCTAATTGGTCAACACAGACAAGTTCTTGCCTGGTTTAGATCTTAGCTGTCGGAAAGATATCACATTGTCTCGGTGGATGGTGTGTCCTCTGACAAATCAGGTGTTCCTCATTGGTTCCGTTTTAGGACCACTGTTGTTTTCACTATATATTCTACCTCTTGGTGATGTCATTCAGAAACACTTTCAATGCTATGCGGACACAGCTGTACATTTTGTAGAAACATGATGAAGCCCCAAAATTCCCTACCCTGGAAGCCATTGTTTCAGACATAAGGAAGTGGATTGCGGCAAATGTTTTACTTTTAAACTCGGACAAAACAGAGATACTAGTTCTAGGTCCCAAGAAACAAAGAGATCTGCTGTTTGATCTGACAATTAATATTGATGGTTGTACAGTCGTCTCAAATAAAACTAAACAACCTCGGCATTATTCTAGACACTGACCTCTCTTTGGACAAACAATAATATTTAAAAGGCAGCATTGTTCCGTCTTCATAACGTTGCTAAAATCGGAACGGTTTTGTCCCAAAATTATGCAGAAAAGCTAATCCATGCTTTTGTCACTTCTAGATTAAACTGCTACAACGATCTACTCTCCTGCTACCCGGATAAAGCACTAAATAAACTTGCTAAAGTGCTAAATATAGCTGCTGGAATCTTGACTAGAACCTAAGAATGGGATCAAATCAAATCAAATCAAATTTATTTATATAGCCCTTCGTACATCAGCTGATATCTCAAAGTGCTGTACAGAAACCCAGCCTAAAACCCCAAACAGCAAGCAATGCAGGTGTAGAAGCACGGTGGCTAGGAAAAACTCCCTAGAAAGGCCAAAACCTAGGAAGAAACCTAGAGAGGAACCAGGCTATGTGGTGTGTCCAGTCCTCTTCTGGCTGTGCCGGGTGGAGATTATAACAGAACATGGCCAAGATGTTCAAATGTTCATAAATGACCAGCATGGTCGTATAATAATAAGGCAGAACAGTTGAAACTGGAGCAGCAGCACAGTCAGGTGGACTGGGGACAGCAAGGAGTCATCATGTCAGGTAGTCCTGGGGCATGGTCCTAGGGCTCAGGTCCTCCGAGAGAGAGAAAGAAAGAGAGAATTAGAGAGAGCATATGTGGGGTGGCCAGTCCTCTTCTGGATGTGCCGGGTGGAGATTATAACAGAGCATGGCCAAGATGTTCAAATGTTCATAAATGACCAGCATGGTCAAATAATAATAAGGCAGAACAGTTGAAACTGGAGCAGCAGCACGGCCAGGTGGACTGGGGACAGCAAGGAGTCATCATGTCAGGTAGTCCTGGGGCATGGTCCTAGGGCTCAGGTCAGTTGAAACTGGAGCAGCAGCACGGCCAGGTGGACTGGGGACAGCAAGGAGTCATCATGTCAGGTAGTCCTGGGGCATGGTCCTAGGGCTCAGGTCCTCCGAGAGAGAGAGAGAGAGAGAAAGAGAGAAAGAGAGAATTAGAGAACGCACACTTAGATTCACACAGGACACCGAATAGGACAGGAGAGGAACTCCAGATATAACAAACTGACCCTAGCCCCCGACACATAAACTACTGCAGCATAAATACTGGAGGCTGAGACAGGAGGGGTCAGGAGACACTGTGGCCCCATCCGAGGACACCCCCGGACAGGGCCAAACAGGAAGGATATAACCCCACCCACTCTGCCAAAGCACAGCCTCCACACCACTAGAGGGATATCTTCAACCACCAACTTACCATCCTGAGACAAGGCCGAGTATAGCCCACAAAGATCTCCGCCATGGCACAACCCAAGGGGGGGGCGCCAACCCAGACAGGATGACCACAACAGTGAATCAACCCACTCAGGTGACGCACCCCTTCCAGGGACGGCATGAGAGAGCCCCAGTAAGCCAGTGACTCAGCCCCTGTAATAGGGTTAGAGGCAGAGAATCCCAGTGGAAAGAGGGGAACCGGCCAGGCAGAGACAGCAAGGGCGGTTCGTTGCTCCAGAGCCTTTCCGTTCACCTTCCCACTCCTGGCCAGACTACACTCAATCATATGACCCGCTGAAGAGATAAGTCTTCAGTAAAGACTTAAAGGTTAAGACCGAGTTTGCGTCTCTGACATGGGTAGGCAGACCGTCCCATAAAAATGGAGCTCTATAGGAGAAAGCCCTGCCTCCAGCTGTTTGCCTAGAAATTCTAGGGACAATTAGGAGGCCTGCGTCTTGTGACCGTAGCGTACGTGTAGGTATGTACGGCAGGACCATATCAGAAAGATAGGTAGGAGCAAGCCCATGTAATGCTTTGTAGGTTAGCAGTAAAACCTTGAAATCAGCCCTTGCTTTGACAGGAAGCCAGTGTAGAGAGGCTAGCACTGGAGTAATATGATAATTTTTGGGGGTTCTAGTCAGGATTCTAGCAGCCGTATTTAGCACCAACTGAAGTTTATTTAGTGCTTTATCCGGGTAGCCGGAAAGTAGAGCATTGCAGTAGTCTAACCTAGAAGTGACAAAAGCATGGATACATTTTTCTGCATCATTTTTGGACAGAAAGTTTCAGATTTTTGCAATGTTACGTAGATGGAAAAAAGCTGTCCTTGAAATGGTCTTGATATGTTCGTCAAAAGAGAGATCAGGGTCCAGAGTAACGCCGAGGTCCTTCACAGTTTTATTTGAGACGACTGTACAACCATTAAGATTAATTGTCAGATTCAACAGAAGATCTCTTTGTTTCTTGGGACCTAGAACAAGCATCTCTGTTTTGTCCGAGTTTAAAAGTAGAAAGTTTGCAGCCATCCACTTCCTTATGTCTGAAACACATGCTTCTAGCAAGGGCAATTTTGGGGCTTCACCATGTTTCATTGTAATGTACAGCTGTGTGTCATCCGCATAGCAGTGAAAGTTAACATTATGTTTTCGAATAACATCCCCAAGAGGTAAAATATATAGTGAAAACAATAGTGGTCCTAAAACGGAACCTTGAGGAACACCAACATTTACAGTTGATTTGTCAGAGGACAAACCATTCACAGAGACAAACTGATATCTTTCCGACAGATAAGATCTAAACCAGGCCAGAACTTCATCATATTATTCCAATATTAGCGTCTTTAAGCTGTCTTCCTTTTAAAGCTAGGGCTGATTTCAAGGTTTTACTGCTAACCTACAAAGCATTGCATGGACTTGCGCCTACCTATCTCTCCAATTTGGTCCTGCCGTACATACCTACACGTACCATATTGTCACAATACGCAGGCCTCCTTATTGTCTCTAGAATTTCTAACCAAACAGCTGGAGGCAGGGGATTCTTCAATAGAGCTCAATTTTGATGGAATGGTCTGCCTATCCATGTGAGAGATGCAGACCATGTCTTGACATTTAAGTCTTTACTGAAGACTCATCTCTTCAGTAGGTCATATGATTGAGTGTAGTTTGGCCCAAGGGTGCGAAGGTGAACGGCAAGGCACTGGAATGACAAACCACCCTTGCTGTTTCTGCCTGGCCGGCTCCCCTGTCTCCACTCGGATTCTCTGCCTCTGACCCTATTACAGGGGCTGAGTCACTGGCTTACAAGTGCTCTTCCGTGCCGTCGCTAGGACGGGTGCGTCACGTCGTGACAGGCTTCTTTGCGCTACAGTATATTCGACTTGAATCGGTTGAGTCACTGACTTGATCTTCCTGCCCAGTCTTGCGCTCCCTCGGGCATGTGCGGTGTTGGAGCTCTTCGAGGGATATACTCAGACTTGTCTCAGGCTGGTAAGTTGGTGGTCTGTTGATATCCCTTTAGTGGTGTTGGGGCTGTGCTGCAAAGTGGCTGGGGTTATATCTTGCTTGGTTGGCCCTATCCGGGGGTATCGTCGGATGGGGCCACAGTGTCCTCTGACCCCCCCTTCTCAGCCTCCAGAATCTATGCTGCAATAGTCTAAGTACCTGGGGGGGGGGGGGGGGGGGGGCTACGGTCAGTCTGTCCTATCTGGTGAAATTCTCCTGTCTTATCTGGTGTCCTTTGTGAACTTAAATATGTTCCCTCTAATTCTCTCTCTCCCTCTCTCCCTCCCCTCCTGGAGGACCTGAGCGCTAGGACCATGCCTCAGGACTACCTGTCCTGATGACTCTTGGCTGTCCCCAGTCCAGCTGGTCGTGCTGCTGCTTCTACCTGTGGCAGAACAGTTGGAACCCTGACCTGTTCACCGGATGTCCTAACTTGTCCCGGACCTGCTGCCTTCGAGTCTCCCTCCCTTGCTCTCTCCCTCCCTCCTGGTTATGAAAAGCCAACTGACATTTACTCCTGAGGTGCTGACCTGTCGAACCCTCTACAACCCCTGTAATTGTTATTTGACCCCATGAACGTCATCTATGAACATTTGAACATCTTTAAGAACGATCTGGCCTTAATGGCCATGTACTCTTTATAATCTGCACCCGGCACAGCCAGACGAGGACCCTCAGAGCCTGGCTCCTCTCTAGGTTTCTTCCTAGGTTCCAGCCTTTCTAGCGAGTTTTCCTTTTTTATTTTATTTAACCTTTATTTAACTAGGCAAGTCAATTAAGAACACATTTTTATTTACTATGACGGCCTACAAATTTCCTAGCCACCTTGCCTCTACATCTCCATTGCTTGCTGTTTAGGGTTTTAAATCAAATCAAATCAAATCCAATTTTATTTGTCACATACACATGGTTAGCAGATGTTAATGCGAGTGTAGCGAAATGCTTGTGCTTCTAGTTCCGACAATGCAGTAATAACCAACAAGTAATCTAACTAACAATTCCAAAACTACTGTCTTATACACAGTGTAAGGGGATAAAGAATATGTACATAAAGATATATGAATGAGTGATGGTACAGAGCAGCATAGGCAAGATACAGTAGATGGTATTGAGTGCAGTATATACATATGAGATGAGTATGTAAACAAAGTGGCATAGTTAAAGTGGCTAGTGATACATGTATTACATAAGGATGCAGTAGATGATATAGAGTACAGTATATACGTATACATATGAGATGAATAATGTAGGGTATGTAAACATTATATTAGGTAGCATTGTTTAAAGTGGCTAGTGATATATTTTACATCATTTCCCATCAATTCCCATTATTAAAGTGGCTGGAGTTGAGTCAGTGTGTTGGCAGCAGCCACTCAATGTTAGTGGTGGCTGTTTAACAGTCTGATGGCCTTGAGATAGAAGCTGTTTTTCAGTCTCTCGGTCCCAGCTTTGATGCACCTGTACTGACCTCGCCTTCTGGATGATAGCGGGGTGAACAGGCAGTGGCTCGGGTAGTTGTTGTCCTTGATGATCTTTATGGCCTTCCTGTAACATCGGGTGGTGTAGGTGTCCTGGAAGGCAGGTAGTTTGCCCCCAGTGATGCGTTGTGCAGACCTCACTACCCTCTGGAGAGCCTTACGGTTGTGGGGGGAGCAGTTGCCGTACCAGGCGGTGATACAGCCCGCCAGGATGCTCTCGATTGTGCATCTGTAGAAGTTTGTGAGTGCTTTTGGTGACAAGCCAAATTTCTTCAGCCTCCTGAGGTTGAAGAGGTGCTGCTGCGCCTTCTTCACGATGCTGTCTGTGTGAGTGGACCAATTCAGTTTGTCTGTGATGTGTATGCCGAGGAACTTAAAACTTACTACCCTCTCCACTACTGTTCCATCGATGTGGATGGGGGGAGTTCCCTCTGCTGTTTCCTGAAGTCCACAATCATCTCCTTAGTTTTGTTGACGTTGAGTGTGAGGTTATTTTCCTGACACCACACTCCGAGGGCCCTCACCTCCTCCCTGTAGGCCGTCTTGTCGTTGTTGGTAATCAAGCCTACCACTGTTATGTCGTCCGCAAACTTGATGATTGAGTTGGAGGCGTGCGTGGCCACGCAGTCGTGGGTGAACGGGGAGTACAGGAGAGGGCTCAGAACGCACCCTTGTGGGGCCCCAGTGTTGAGGATCAGCGGGGTGGAGATGTTGTTGCCTACCCTCACCACCTGGGGGCGGCCCATCAGGAAGTCCAGTACCCAGTTGCACAGGGCGGGGTCGAGACCCAGGGTCTCGAGCTTGATGACGAGCTTGGAGGGTACTATGGTGTTGAATGCCGAGCTGTAGTCGATGAACAGCATTCTCACATAGGTATTCCTCTTGTCCAGATGGGTAAGGGCAGTGTGCAGTGTGGTTGAGATTGCATCGTCTGTGGACCTATTTGGGCGGTAAGCAAATTGGAGTGGGTCTAGGGTGTCAGGTAGGGTGGAGGTGATATGGTCCTTGACTAGTCTCTCAAAGCACTTCATGATGACAGAAGTGAGTGCTACGGGCGGTAGTCGTTTAGCTCAGTTACTTTAGCTTTCTTGGGAACAGGAACAATGGTGGCCCTCTTGAAGCATGTGGGAACAGCAGACTGGTATAGGGATTGATTGAATATGTCCGTAAACACACCGGCCAGCTGGTCTGCGCATGCTCTGAGGGTGCGGCTGGGGATGCCGTCTGGGCCTGCAGCCTTGCGAGGGTTAACACGTTTAAATGTTTTACTCACCTCGGCTGCAGTGAAGGAGAGTCCGCATGTTTTCGTTGCAGGCCGTGTCAGTGGCACTGTATTGTCCTCAAAGCGGGCAAAAAAGTTATTTAGTCTGCCTGGGAGCAAGACATCCTGGTCCGTGACTGGGCTGGGTGTCTGTGTAAGCACTTCTGCTGATGTTAAAAGGGCTATATGAATACATTTGCTTGCTTGATTGATGAGTGAGAGAGTTGCAGACAAACAAATATCATATCCCCAAGACATGCTAACCTCTCACCATTACAAAACAGGAAAGATTAGCATTTCTTTTTGGTGGGGGGGATATGATATTTGTGTGTCTAACTTTCTCACTCATCATTATACGATTCATTTACATCCATAATCATGGTAGCATCCACATGAATGTAGAAACATATTATACTCTTATTTACAATAAAAGTGACTCCAAAATGACACAATACATTATTCACCATTCATTTCTATTGGACACAAAATAATCTGAAACATAAAACAAAACGTCACAAGCTCTAAATGGTTCATAGCGATGAAAATACCAAGAAATTAAAGCTGACAGTCTGTACTTTAACTTCATAGTCATTGTTTGATTTCAAATCCAAACTTTTGGAGTATATAGCCAAAAGAAGTTAAAAATGCTTCACTGTCCCAATAATTATGGAGGACACCCTATGTGGTCTGTGTCTTGATTTATGGTTGTGCACCACCGTGAGTAGAGCACTCTACTTTTCAAATCTTGTATGAGTTTATCAATTCTCCCACAGTCATATCTGGCAAAACTAACTGTAACACCCTCTATCTACAATGCCTACTGATGATGTGTATTGTCTAACTAAACTAAACTACCCTGGTCCTACCTGTTGAATAGCCCTGGTAGGACCACACCTTTTATTCAGTCTGTCAGAGGGACATCAGGGTTGTATTGTATAGTTAAACCCTGTTTCTCTCCCACATTCTGTAACTCTCACACTCTAACCCCTCTGGCACTATAGAGTTTAAAGATCCCATGACTCACTGCCAGCATCGATTCCACAGCCATGGCTCTGTTCCATTGTACTATGTGTACATGGTCAGGACTGGTTTCTGCGGTTTCTGTTTATGCCCCACAGCTATTGGCTTGCCTGGCCACACCCTACCTGACCCACAAAGGACCCGACTATAAGCCTAAAGAGGCACCTTTGTTCTGCAACTGTATGTAGGTAAAATAGAATACATGATTTTAAAGAGTAACAATGTTTGCTCTGAGTCTAAGTTATAGTTCAGCTGTAATAGTTCTCAATCTAGGTTCTGTTTTTAGGCTTTATTTCAATTCATTCAAATACTGTCAAAGGGATTATTACTAATTAATGTATTCAGGGTTATGTTATAGCTTTTATAGCGACGAGTCACATTCATTCAATGATTCACATTCTGAAGTAATAGATGGGCAGCTGATTACACACAATGGTACTATTGACAGTTATTAGTATTTCAATCATTTTAATTATGGTGTTGCTTACAGTGCTTCCTCATTTTATACGTGGTATCACACACATGCAATTGATGAAAGCTACATTTAAAAAATATATATATTTCACTTTTATTTAACCAGGTAAGCTAGTTGAGAACTGCGACCTGGCCAAGATAAAGCAAAGCAGTGCGACACAAACAACAACACAGAGTTACACATGGAATAAGCAAACATACAGTTAATAATACAATAGAAAAAAGTGTATATACAATGTGTGCAAATGAGGAATGACAAAGGAGGAAAAGGCAATAAATAGGCCATTGTGGCAAAATAATTACAATATAGCAATTAAACACTGGAGTGATAGATGTGCAGAAGATGAGTGTGCAAGTAGAGATACTGGGGTGCAAAGGAGGAAAATAAAGAAAATAAATAACAATACAGGGATGAGGTAGTTGGATGGGCTATTTACAGATGAGCTATGTACAGGTGCAGTGATCTGTAAGCTGCTCTGACAGCTCGTGCTTAAAGCTAGTGAGGGAGATATGAGTCTCCAGCTTCAGTGCTTTTTGCAGTTCGTTCCAGTCATTGGCAGCAGAGAACTGGAAGGAAAGGCGGCCAAAGGAGGAATTGGCTTTGGGGATGCCCAGTGAAATATACCTGCTGGAGCGTGTGCTACGGCTGGGTGCTGCTATGGTGACCAGTGAGCTGAGATAAGGTGGGGCTTTACCTAGCAAAGACGTATAGATGACCTGGAGCCAGTGGTTTTGGCGACGAGTATGAAGCGAGGGCTGTCAAAGACAGCATATTTGTCGCAGCGGTGGGTAGTATATGGGGCTTTGGCGACAAATAGATTGCACTGTGATAGACTGCATCCAATTAGCTGAGTGTTGGAAGCTATGTTGTAAATGACATCGCTGAAGTCAAGGATCGGTTGGATAGTCAGTTTTACGAGGGTATGTTTGGCAGCATGAGTGAAGGATGCTTTGTTGCGAAATAGGAAGCCGATTCTAGATTTAATTTTGGATTGGAGATGCTTAATGTGAGTCTGGAAGGAGAGTTTACAGTCTAACCAGACACCTAAGCATTTATAGTTGTCCACACATTCTAAATTAGAACCGTCCAGAGTAGTGATGCTGGACGGGCGGGCAGGTGTGGGCAGCGATCGGTTGTTGGTGAACCAGGCGAGGCAGTCATTTGAGAAACCAAGGCTGTTGAGTCTGCCGATAAGAATGTGGTGATTGACAGAGTCGAAAGCCTTGGCCAGGTCGATGAATACAGCTGCACAGTATTGTCTCTTATCGATGGCGGTTATGATATCGTTTAGGACCTTGAGCGTGGCTGAGGTGCACCCATGACCAGCTCGGAAACTGGATTGCATAGCGGAGAAAGTATGGTGGGATTCAAAATGGTCGGTGATCTGTTTGTTAACTTGGCTTTCGAAGACCTTAGAAAGGATAGATATAGGATAGGACAGATATAGGTCTGTAGCAGTTTGGGTCTAGTGTGTCTCCACCTTTGAAGAGGGAGATGACCGCTGCAGCTTTCCAATCTTTGGGAATCTCAGACGATCGGAAAAAGAGAGGTTGAACAGGCTAGTAATAGGCGTTGCAACAATTGTGGCAGATCATTTTAGAAAGAGATGGTCCAGATTGTCTAGCCCGGCTAATTGGCAGGGGTCCAGATTTTGCAGTTCTTTCAGAACATCAGCTATCTGGATTTGGGTGAAAGGAAAATGGGGGAGGCTTGGGCAAGTTGCTGTGGGGAGTGCAGGGCTGTTGACTGGGGTAGGGGTAGCCCGGTGGTAAGCATGGCCAGCCGTAGAAAAATGCTTATTGAAATTCTCAATTATCACAGATTTTTGGTGGTTCCTAGCCTCAGTGCAGTGGGCAGCTGGGAGGAGGTGCTCTTATTCTCCATGAACTTTACAGTGTCCCAGAACTTTTTAGAGTTTGTGTTACAGGATGCCTTTGCTTCCCCAACTGCCTGTGTATATTGGTTCCTAAATTCCCTGAAAAGTTGCATATCGCAGGGGCTGTTCGATGCTAATGCAGTACACCACAGGATGTTTTTGTGCTGGTCAAGGGCAGTCAGGTCTGGAGTGAACCATGGGCTATATCTATTCCTGTTTCTACATTTTTTGAATGGGTCTTTTAAAGAATAACCAGGCATCCTCTATTGATGGAATGAGGTCAATGTCCTTCCAGGATACCCGGGCCAGGTGGATTAGAAAGGCATGCTTGCTGAAGTGTTTTAGGGAGCGTTTGACAGTGATGAGGGGTGGTCGTTTGACCGCAGACCCATTACGGACGCAGGGAATGAGGCAGTGATCGCCGAGATCCTGGTTGAAGACAGCAGAGGTGTATTTGGAGGGCATGTTGGTTAGGATGATATCTATGAGGGTGCCCGTGTTTACGGATTTGGGGTTGTACCTGGTAGGTTCATTGAGGCAATTTGTGTGAGATTGAGGGCATCAAGCTTAGATTGTAGGATGGCCGGGGTGTTAAGCATGTCCCAGTTTAGGTCGCCTAACAGCACAAGCTCTGAAGATAGATGGGGGGAATCAATTCACATATGGTGTCCAGGGCACAGCTGGGGGCAGAAGGTGGTCTGTAGCAAGCGGCAACGGTGAGAGACTTGTTTCTGGATAGGTGGATTTTTACAAGTAGAAGCTCAAATTGTTTGGGCACAGACCTGGATAATAAGACAGAACTCTGCAGGCTATCTCTGCAGTAGATTGCAACACCGCCCCCTTTGGCAGTTCTATCTTGTTGGAAAATGTTATAGTTAGGGATGGAAATTTCAGGGGTTTTGGTAGTCTTCCTAAGCCAGGATTCAGACACGGCTAGGACATCCGGGTTGGCAGAGTGTGCTAAGGCAGTGAATAAAACAATTTTAGGGAGGAGGCTTCTAATGTTAACATGCATGAAACCAAGGCTGTTGCAGTTACAGAAGTCAACAAATGAGAGTGCCAGGGGAGTGGGAGTAGAGCTAGGCACTGCAGGGCCTGGATTAACCTCCCCATTACCAGAGGAACAGAGGAGGAGTAGGATAAGTGTATGGCTAAAGGCTATAACAGAGAGTAAATGGAGCAGGTTTCTGGCCACGGTAGAATAGATTCAAGGCATAATGTACAGACAGAGGTATGGTAGGATGTGAATACAGTTGAGGTAAACCTATGCATTGAGTGACGATGAGAGAGATATTGTCTCTCGAAACATCATTTAAACAAAGTGATGTCACCACATGTGTGAGAGGTGGAACTAAAGGGTTAATTAAGGCGTATTGAGCAGTGCTAGAGGCTCTACAGTGAAATAAGGCAATAATTACTAACCAAAACAGCAATGGACAAGGCAAATTGACAGTAGGGAGAGGCATGTGTTGGTCATAGGGGTCCAGTGAGTGGCTCATGCGGGCCGGAGACACGGCGATTCTGGCAGCTAGCGGGCCGGGGCTAGCAAGCTAGCAGAAGGGCCTTAGAGGGACGTCGTGATGGAAGAAGTCAGTTGTAGCCCCCTATTGCTGTAACGTCGGCAGACCAGTTGTCGTGGATCAGCCGGGCTCCATGTGGTGAAAGGGTCCAGGCCAATTGTCAAAATAGGTATAGTGGCCAAAGAATTTGTCCGATGGGCCACTTAAGCTAAGCTCCAGACAGCTAGTGGGCCGCGGCTAGTAGGCTAGCAGATGTGCATTCAGGGGACGTCGAGACGGAGGAGCCAGTTGAAAAAAAACCTCCGTCGAATTACGTCGGTAGTCCAGTCGTGATGGGTCGGCCAGGGGTCCAGGCCAATTGGCAAAATGGGTATTGTAGCCCAAGGAGTGGCTGATCGACCTCTTCGGCTAGCCGGGAGATGGGCTTAGCAAAGGCTAGCTCCAGGCTGTTTGGTTCTTGCTTCTGGACAGAGGCGTTAGCCAGGAGTGGCCACTCAAATAGCAGCTAGCTAGCTGTGATGATCCAGGTGAAAATATGGAGAAAAATAAGTCTGATTTGCTCTGGTTTGAGTCGCGCTATGCAAACTGGTGAGAGTTGGCCGGGCTAAAGGTAGCTGATGACCGCTAGCAGTAGCTAGCTGACTACTAGCTAGTGGCTAGTTAGCTGGCTAGCTTCTGTTGGGGGTTCCGGTTCGAAGTAAAGAAAATAGCAGATCCATACCACATTGGGTGAGGCGGATTGCTGGAGAGTATGTTAAAGTTGAGGTTAAGAAAAATATAAAAAATATATGCGAAGAAAAAATATATAAAAAGATATATACACGATTTATACACAGGACACGACAAGACGAGGACAAAAGACGTCTGACTGCTACGCCATCTTGGATAAATCTGGATGCAATGGAATGATGTTGTGTGCAAACAGAAATAGATAGCACTGTGAATGCGAATACAAATCTAAATTAAAATCAACAATAAGCGAGTTCGAGCTCTATTCAATCTGTATTGCGGAGTTCAGTGTTACAGCGTGATTGAAATTGAATGGCAATGTTCTGGCGTTAGCAGAGACTGCACTCATGGTAAACGCTGCATATGTCAGCTCAATCGGAAATTACCTTTTCATTTCTGTAACGCTTCAGCAATACAGATTGAATAGAACCCTTTCAGTTAAACATACAATAAAGCTTAGCATAAGGGTTTCAGATAAACTTGCTACAGAGTACAAAATATTGACTCAAACAAATATGGAACACACAGATCTTCCCACAAGCATTGTTTGCTTTGGTGCCACATTAGGTAATACACACTATCCTTTATTAGAATGTACCACTGTTGGAACACCGACAGGAGTTTTTATATGGTTGAACATTGACTTCCATTTGTCTTTCTGTTTGTATGATGACACTTGAGATGGGATGTCGTTTATGATAAAGACATTCATGATAAAGACAGTCATGACAGAGACAGTAAAGATAAAGACAGTAAAAATAAAGACAGTCATGACAGAGACAGTCATGATAGACAGTCGTGATAAAGACAGCCGTGACAAAGACAGCCATGATAAAGACAGTCGTGATAAAGACAGCCGTGACAAAGACAGCCGTGACAAAGACAGCCATGACAAAGACAGCCGTGACAAAGACAGCCATGACAAAGACAGCCATGATAAAGACAGTCGTGATAAAGACAGCCGTGATAAAGACAGCCGTGACAAAGACAGCCATGATAAAGACAGCCATGATAAAGACAGCCATGATAAAGACTGTCATGATAAACACAGTGAAGATAAAGACAGTCATGATAATGATAGTCATGATAAAGACAGTCATGCTTGAACTGCTATAAGCCAGGGGAGAAAGTGAATGCAAGTTATTAATTAACATTGGTATAGTTTATCAGGTTATGGACATACTGTAGTTGTATGTAGGGATGTGGCGGTCCTGACATTTTGTCAGTCGGTTAATGTCGGTCAAAAGACTGCCAGTCTCAAGGTAATTGACCATTCATTAACATAAACACATATAGCATCTCCAGGCCTCCATAGATACAAGCTGTTGAACATCTACATTTCAACATATATATACGTAAATCAATTGAATATACACCACACAATAAATCCATTATTTATTTTAGGCAGATCCAAAGAAACATTATGATATGAAGAATCTTTTTTTCAGAAGAACAGAATATGAGTTGGCCTACTGTATGTTATCTGGCTATGCGCCTTGGCCTAGGCTCTAGGCTTGTTCATTTAGTAGACAAGATATCCTTATAAGTCCCATGCAATTATTTTATATTATATGATTTGAGTAAGAAGAATATAATTTAACTTAGTTTAATAAAATAGAAAGGATATGTTTCCCATTACGGAGTCAGAGTGCACATATGAAGTGGCTAAGTTGAGCTTGATGAGTGATCATTTGAAACAGGTCTTATATGGTAGATTTAGAGTTATTTGGCAACTTCAATTGTGAATGATACAAACCATAGAACGCCTTAGAAATCAAAAGATGTGGGCTAGGCTCTGTTCCTTGCCTCAGGCTGCACACGCTGTTCTCTCATCAAGTGATCATATTTTCACCCATCAGACTGTTGCCTTTCCTAATATTTACAATTTGTTTTGATTTAGAACGGCCTATTATCAAATGGGCAGGAACCGGTGCAATACAAAAAAGACATGTAATCCGTATACAATCAAATAGAGAATGGAGGCAACTTTCCCACAAGTTCCTTTCACTCATTTTGAGTAGGCTACTCCAGTTTTTGTTGCCATGCAACAGGTGATATTCTGCCCAAACTCTGTATGCCATAGGCTCTCCTACCCTGTTGCTTAATTTGGGAAACCAAGTGAAATCTGTTTGGGAACATCGATAGTAACATGTTTTCACAGCGAAACATATTTAATTCAACTGTTGAGAGCCCTTCTCCCTGGGCGATGGAGAAAGGAATGAAGAAGAGCAGAGAGGGGATGGAAATGCACAGTGGTGAGATAGATAAAAGTAATGTCAGCCTATTAATTATGAAAATATAAAAACATGCCCTATTACTAGGCTACTCAAAATCAAATACAAATGCACTATAATTGTAGGCTAACTCTGAATCGGTTTAATTTAGGCAAGACCAATTATGTACCAAAGATATATTAAATTAGTATTTTCGGTGTTTTTCTGCCTCGTGTAATATGTGGTAGGCTATGTATTGAATAATGGCACAATCATTATTTTAATTCAGGTATTTCTTCAGGCTTGGGCTCCAATATAGGCCTATGCATAAACTCTAATATGCATAAGGGATTTTGTATTAATCATCACCTTAGAAATCATTATCCATTTCGTTGTGTTAAGCTTTGAAACAACATCCACAACGACCATGTTTTCCAGTTTCAACCTGTTGTTGAACTTCTTTCTTCATATTGATCCATCAAAGTCCATACTGTTTTGATTATAAGTGTTTGATGTGATTTTCGATTGCATTTGCATTGATGTCAGAGTGGTTAGAGGGACAATGGAGCTTTGAGTGCCAGGCCATTAGAACCTGATGGAGGGACAATTGAGCTCTGAGTACCAGGCCATTAGGACCTGGTGGAGGGACAATAGATCTCTGAGTACCAGGCCAATAGTGACCTGATGATCATTAGCAAGTTGGGTACTACTAATGCATGTCCAGAGTGCAGAGGAGTTAACTGTGACTCAGCAAGCACATATCTTTTTACTGCGGTCATGACTCACGAGCTAATACAGCCCTAGGTGTATGCATGTCACATAAAAAAGCAATTTTTATGCAAGTTATCACCTTACTTGTGTACCGATCATCAGTCAGTCCGTCAGTCACTGGACACACCCTGCTCTTCAGTGCGCCCACATGATGTTGAACACGTGAACAGCAAAGCCACACCCAGATCTACTGTTGTTTTTACTTGCAGAGATACGATAGAAAGTGAAGTGGGGAGGGTTTGTACCGTGAATTAATTAAATCAAGTCTGTATAAAGATACAAATGTTCACTTAAAAGCTGAAGATGAGGATCTGATTATACTGTATTTTGGTTTTCAACTGGGCATGTTTAATATTCTCCTATAACTCAAACTAGTATTGAGCCAAAGTCGCCATCACCCTAGAAATACAACGAGAACACACCAGTGGAGACTCATCAGAGGAGGAAGGGAAGGACCATCCTACTCAGCGAATTTCATAAAAATAAAAATACTGAAACATTTTAAAAAGTTTTGAAAAACTATACTAAATATATTCACATCACCAAATAACTGATTAAAAGACCATGTTTTGCAATGAAGGTCTGCAGTAGCCTCAACAACACTCTCTGGGGTAGCACTATGGTGGACAGATTTTTCCACCCTCCTCTGGGTACATTGACTTCAGTACAGAACCTAGGAGGCTCATGGTTCTCACCACCTTCCATAGATTTACACAGTAATTATGACTAATTCTGGAGGATGTCCTCCAATCTACCAGAGCACTTGTTGCATGAACTGACATGTTGTCCACCCAATCAAAGGATCAGAGAATGAATCTAGTACTGAAAGCATAAGCTACAGATAGCTAGCACTGCAGTGCATAAAATGTGGTGAGTAGTTGACTCAAAAGAAGACAATAGTTTCACCATTTTGAACAAAGTAATTTCTTCAAAAATTAAGGGGTAGCAGCAGGAGAGAGAGAGATATACTTAGTTGTATTTTTTAACTTACTTAGCTACTTAATGCAGCTAGCTAATTTAGCCTACTCAAACACCCCGCTCAAACAGAGAGAAATGCAATTCATGATAGTTAGCTGGCTAAGGCTATCCAACACTGGAACTCTTCCAAGTCAAGATAAGCTTTCAGTTTTATTATTTATTGCCACTGGTGCCCACCAGTGTAACTGGTAAACTGCTTGATATGCACTGTACTGTGTGATTGTAGTGGATTAACTACCGTGTTAGTTCTAATAACTATGTTAGCTATGACGTTAGCTAATATGGTGACACTGACATCACAGGAGGTTGGTTGCACCTTAATTGGGGAGAACGGGCTTGAGGTAATGGCTGGTTTCCATGTGTTTGATGCCATTTCATTTTGCTCTGTTCCGGCAATTATTATGAGCTGTTCTCCCCTCAGCAGCATCCTGTGATTGACAACGTCTGTAGAGGGAAGGGGGGGTGCTGAAGCATCCCCTGATAAATCACAATTTAAAAAAAAGAATATATATATATATATAAATGCACTAGGCCTTTATTACTCCTGTATGAGTGGAGCAGAGCAAAATACTAGTCAGTAGAAGAATTTCAGCACCCCCACCCCAAAACATTTTTCCACGCCATGGTTAGTGGCTATGGTAGGATTGGCTTGGTCACAAGCACTGAAGTCCAACATTGAAGAGAAAAGGTGAGAGGAGGAGAGCACGTAGGTGCGAGAAGAAATAATACAACAAGCAAAGTGATAATGTTGTTTGTATGTGGTGGCTACACAGAAAACTGTGTGTGCGGGTGATCAGGGTTATATTCATTCCGCCGATTCTGTAGAAAACGTTTCTTAAACAGAAGCAAACGGAACGAAACGGGGATAAACCTACCAGAATTTGTCCAATAGAAACTCTCATTTGCAACTGTTTGGAGTAATTATTACACCCTAGATCAGCTAGGGAAAATGTTTGAATCAAGTAGTAGCCTAAACCTACGGATGTACATTGAGCTGGGTGATGAATGACAGTCATCCAATAAGCTGTAATAGAAAAAGGCCATGCTCATAAAAAAATAAAAAAATAAACGGCCTTCCCAAACGACAATGACTGTCACTGGAACAATTATGTAAAGGTCTGTTTTTGTTCTGGTCAAAGCAACCTGTTCAAATTTGACGAGGCGATGCATCTCCTTTTGGCAGGTCTATTTGACTATCCTACATATTGTTTGTATAAAAGGAGCCTCACGTCTCTACTTGATATAGCCCAACACTTTTGGAGCTGCTTACCAGTATAATGATGACTCACCCATGAACTCTAGAATCAACAGAGGCAACTCTTTGCACAGCAAAGTACATCTAATTCCTCAGTGAATTCTTAACACAAAGAATTTCACTCACATTGGCTGATACAAATAGACCTAACTTGTTATGTTACTTATTCAAACATGTTCTCAGAGCAGGCAAACATTGAAAATGGAGAGGAGGCGGGAATACCAAACTGAGTGCAGGCTGGGAAATAGACATGTCACATGGCGGGATTCAAAAACATTTGTGGGAAAAGGGGAGGGAAGAAGAGGAAGAACAAAATTCTGCAGGAGCGAGCAGCAAGAAAGCAAAACAAGTTAAGTTGAATATAGCTAGCAAATTATTCATTTTGCACATTAATGTCCTGTATCCAGCTAGTCTAAATAATTAATGAAATACTAAATGTGATGCAAGCTAAAGTTAGTTAGCTAAAATTGTATTTTCTAAGTAATGTTAGCTAGCTCAACAGTTTTAGCCTCAGGTTACCAAACTAGCTTGCTAGTAAACAATTTAAGCCTACAACCAGCTAACTATCCAGCGAAATACAGTGCATTCTGAAAGTATTCAGACCCCTTGAATTTGTCCACATTTTGTTACATTTAAGCCTTATTCTAAAATTAATTAAATTGTTGTTTTTTCTCTCATCAATCTACACACAATATACCATAACGACAAAGCAAAAATAGGTTTTTAGACATTTTTGGAAATGTATTAAAAATAAAACAATGAAATATCACATTTACATAAGTATTCATACCCTTTTCTCAGTACATTGTTGAAGCAGCTTTGGCAGCAATTACAGCCTCGAGTCTTCTTGGGTATGATGCTACAAGCTTGGCAATCCTGTATTTGGGGGGTTTCTCCCATTCTTCTCTGCAGATCCTCTCAAACTCTGTCAGGTTGGATGAGGAGCGTTGCTGCACAGCTATTTTCAGGTCTCTCCAGAGATGTTCGATTGGGGTTCAAGTCTGGGCTCTTGCTAGGCCACTCAAGGACATTCAGAGACTTGTCCCAAAGGCACTTCTGCGTTGTCTTGGCTGTGTGCTTAGGGTCGTTGTCCTGTTGGAAGGTGAACCTTCGCCCCAGTCAGGTCCTGAACGCTCTGGAGCAGGTTTTCATCAATGATCTCTCCCTCGAAGCTGACAAGTCTCCCAGCCTCTGTCACTGAAAAACATCCCTCCTTCACCGTAAGGATGGTGCCAGGATTCCTCCAGATGTGACGCTTGGCATTCAGGCCAAACAGTTCAATCTTGGTTTTATCAGACCAGAGAATGTTGTTTCTCATGGTCTGAGTCCTTTAGGTGCCTTTTGGCAAACTCCAAGTGGGGTGTCATGTGCCTTTTACTGAGGAGTGGCTTCTGTCTGGCCACTCTACCATAAAGGCCTGATTGGTGGAGTGCTGCATAGATGGCTGTCCTTCTTGTACAGTAGCTTCTCCCATCTCCACAGATGAACTCTGAAGCTCTGTCACCACCCTGACCAAGGCCCTTCTCCCCCGATTTGCTCAGTTTGGCTGGCCGGTCAGCTCTAGGAAAGGTCTTGGTGGTTCCAAACCTCTTCCATTTAAGAATAATGGAGGTGTTCTTGGGGACCTTCAATGCTGCAGACATGTTTTAGTACTCTTCCCCAGATTCTTGCCTCGACACAATCCTGTCTTGGAGATCTACGGACAATTGCTTCGACCTCATGGCTTGATTTTTGCTCTGACATGTACGGTCACCTTAAATAGACAGGTGTGTGTCTTTGTAAATCATGTCTAATCAGTTGAATTTACCACAGGTGGACTCCAATAAAGTTGTACGAACATCTCAAGGATAATCAAGGGAAACAGGATGCAACTGAGCTCAATGTCTCATAGCAAAGGGTCTGTATACTTATTTAAATAGGTATGTTTTTTTTATTTTGAATACATTTGCACACAAAAACTCACAACTGTTTTCGCTTCAACAATTTTAGAATAAGGCTGTAACATAACAAAATGTGGAAAAAGTCAAGGGGTCTGAATACTTTCCAATTGCACTGTATGTTGCTGTTCTAGTAGCAGCATAAATGAATAGGGAGCGCTGCAACTGGGACTTATGCTGCTCCAAGAGTATAACTCTACTGTGTTATCTTGATGTTGCTGCTCTAGGAGCAGCTCAGGTAAACTATCAGCGGTGCTACTCAACTAGGCCTAGATTTTGCTGTTCTAAGACCAGTTTGAGTCAACTGGGTTGTCTGCTGTTCTAAAAGCAGAACTGTACTGTCATTTATGTTGCTGTTCTACTGGGAGCACTGCTGCTTGTAGAACCTCTGTACTGCGTTATCTTATGTTGTTGCTCTAGGAGCAGCTCAGGTAAACTACCAGTTGTAGTTTACCTGTCAGTTGTGGCCATCAACACAGTCAGTACTAGACAATATGCATTTTATGTCATAGTTTACATGACTGAAATACAATATGCATTTATATCTATTCCTGTACTGCATGGATGGAGACTTGGCACTGATTATATAATTGACACAGCAACAGTACCTGAGCTCAGTATTCTCTATCAATACAGCTCTGAGTCATTGTATTAAGTCAGCATGCATCCAGTAGTTGTATTTATCTTCTTTATTTTACGAGGCAAGTCAGTTAATTAAGAACAAATTCTAATTTACAATGACAGCCTACACCGGCCAAACCCAGGCAACGCTGGGCCAATTGTGCACCGCCCTGTGGTACTACCAATCACGGCTGGTTGTGCTACAGCCTGGATTCAAATCAGGGTGTCTGTAGTAACACCTCAAGCACTGAGATGCAGTGGCTTAGACCACTGCGCCACTTTGGAGCCCAAGATTAATTGATCACCAAATAATTATGGAAGCATATACAGTGACAAAGTATTGGGACAGTGACACATATTTTTGTTTTGGCTCTGTACTCCAGCACTAATGACTATGAGGTTAAAGTTAAAGTGCTGATTGGCAGCTTTAATTTGAGGGTATTTTCATTCGTATCAGGTGAACCATTTTAGAAATTAGAACACTTTTTGTACATAGTCCCCCCCCCCATTTTAGGGGACCAAAAGTATTGGGACAAATTCCCACTTGTGTATTAAGGAAGTCAAACATTTAGTATTTGGTCCCATATTCCTAGTACCCGATGTTGCTTGGTTGTGTTTCAGATTATTTTGTGCCCAATAGAAATTCATGGTAAATAATGTATTGTGTCATTTTGGATAAGAATAGAATATGATTCTAAACACTTCTACATTAATGTGGATGCTACCATGATTACGGATAGTATATATTTGTGCATCTAACTTTCTCACTCATCATGATTCACAATTTTATTCAGGATTATTCGTAATCATGGTAACCAAATACTAAACTTGACTACTTTAATAAACATATAATTGAATTTGTCCCAATTGCTGGGGTACAGAGCCAAAACAACAACAAAATGTGTCACTGTCCCAATACTAGGTGTCAAATCTATTTGAAAAGCAAATTACATTGACATTTTGGTAATTTAGCAGACACTCAGCCTGAGGACTTGCAGTCGATGGTGATATTGATTTATCATTATACAATTGAAATAAAATTTTGACAGACGACAGAGCAGTGGTAATTTGGAAACGTTTGAATATGCAATAAAAAACCTTCATAACCTGGTGTTGACGTAATTTAATGTGTAATAAACACGATGGGAGAGAGAGAGCTGGTTTCAAGCACAGGGCGCAGCAGGTATTTATTGTAAAGGACCACAGGAGGCAGGTAGCTGAGTTCAGGGTCAGGCAGGTCAAACACAGGGGGTCCAAAAAGGCAACAGTACAGGCAGGGAAAAAGCTATTAACATCATCCAGAAGATCAGGCAATAGGTTGATAACAGGAAAGTACAGGGGAGGCGTATATTACAGGAAAACCAGCGCTCCGGCTAGAAGTGTGTCACAAAACAAACAATACCTACAATGATTGGGTGCAAAGAACTGAACTAAATAGTGTGTGATAATGACATACAGGTGTGTGAACAGGTGATCCGAATTCCGGTGATTGAGATCTGGAGAGTGAGCTGCATTCAGGGTATCTATGTGTTTGAGAGTGTGAGCTGGAAGCAGACGTTACATCATGATTACATTTATAATATATATTTATTTTTTGAACACTTAACAATATAGCCATTGAACACACATTAAAACATAATTTATTTTATATGTTGGCTACAGTACTCTTGACAGGCGACACCACTACACTGTTCCATCTCAAAGCAGCATAACAAACTATTCAGTGTGATGGACGTTGTTCTTCTCAGGAAAGCAGATTGCGAACCATGGATGACCTTCAATTGTACTTCCTTGATTCTTCATGTCCTCTATCCTTTCCACCTCCTGAAAATGCATTTGAGGAGAAGATGCAAGGTCCCTCCCTCTGACCTTCTCCACCAATGCATTTCTAGAAGGAGACGAGGAAATGGACACACAGGATCAATGAAAGGCAAAATGAGATCCACCACCTGTGTTCTTGGAAGGGGCGGAATAGAGAGGGGTCACCTGGGGGCATGTGGGAGAGGTGTGGGCCCTCGCAGGCTAAAAGCCCATGTCGACACTCGTCCCCACTGGACGAGTGTCGACATGGGCCTTCCACAAACCAGAGACTGCTCCGCCTATTTGATCTCCATGGATTGTTGAGCTCTGCTGCTTTCCTCCACATAGCTGGGGGAAAGAGAGGGAGGAGGGAGGGAGGAGAGGAAGATGAGAGAAAATAAGGCTCAGAAAGAGATATGGGGTTGATGACAATGATGATAAAACTAGTCATTCAGCTTATAGTACTGTATGTATATTAACACTAAGATGGTGTGTGTACTCACCTGAGTACAGCTAGGTTCTTTAGTGTCTCTCCGACCTGTGGGTGTGAGCATCCCAGACTGTCCTCATACACTCTCATAGCCTGTTTATACAGGGGCAGCGCCTCACTGTGCTTTTTCTGTCAGACACACAGTAACACACAGTCAGACCCATGTCCAGATAGAATCCAGGAGAAACAGTCTGATTTGAAGTCCAATTAAGCTTGGAAATCAAATCAAACCATACACATGCTGTATGCTTTCCAGCAGTACCCATCTTTCCCTAATATGCATGCAGCAGACCTGGGTTTAACGTGAAAAATCATTTCAAACACTTTATCTGTGCCTGTTTGAGCTTGCCTGGCTTAATTAACCAAAACAAGACCCAAAACTGCAAACCCCGTACATCTGGCACTCCTGGAAAACTCATTTGAACCTGTGTCTGGTATGCAGTGAACTGTTAGCACTGTTGGTCCTCTCAGCACTTTGCAGCAGAGTATAGCCAGGTGGAACAATGCTGTGGCCATACTGGGGTGTTTGGGTCCAAAACTCTTCTTCTCCCTGATGCCCAGAGCCAGCTCTATGCATAGGAATACACTTCTTCAGCTTTCCCTGGACAACACACACATCTTCTCTGTCAGCTTCACAGATCAGGATTGCACACAAGCTACAAGCTAATAGAATTCAAGGTCTCTAGGCTAACTACCAAACAGTAATGCACATAACACTACCAGACATGGGACGGTTGCACAGACTCAGATCAAGCCTACATCTGGAGTGGACTAAATGCAATTTTAACGTATACTCTCTTTAGACGAGGACTTGACCAAAGTACTTATTCCATTGTCTTTATATTTTTTGTGTTTATTTGATTGTGGCATGGAGCATTGTGGTGTTCCCTTTGTTTATTGGGTCTGTAAAATCAATAACAATGTTAAAAGGAGTGGTTCACATATTCTGAACCAAATCTCTATTTTTGATGTAAATGGCATGTTATAGAAGGGTCCAGACACTGTTTTAGTGATTTCACTTGGTTTTGAGAAACTTCCTCATTGCTTGTTCTGCAGTATGGGAGCTGTGTATAAACATGAACAAAGCTCCAAAATCCCCCAAAATTCCTTTTAGAAACAGCAAAGTAATTGCTGTTTTTTTTACCACTTTTTCTCGCCAATTTCATGGTATCGAATTGGTAGTTACAGTCTTGTCTCATCGCTGTAACTCCCTTACGGACTCGGGAGAGGCAAAGGTCGAGAGCCGTGCATCTTGACACAATGCCCACTTAACCAGCGTTGGAGGAAACACCGTACAGCTAGCGACTGTTTCAGCGTGCACTGCGCCCGGCCTGCCACAGGAGTTACTAGTGCGAGATGTGACAAGGATATCCCTGCCAGCAAAACCCTCCCCTTACAACGCTGGGCCAATTGTACGCCAACCCATGGGGCTCCTGGTCACGGCCGGCTGTGACAGAGCTTGGACTCGAACCCAGAATCTCTAGTGGCACAGCTAGCACTGCAAAGCAGTGCCTTAGACCACTGCACCACACAGGAGACGCAGCTCTCAGTATTTTGACGCCGGTCTTTAGATGTTGTACACATGAAATTGTGTCATTCAGAACTTTTTTCGTAACATTATGTTGTGACTAGAGCGATACCTCTCCATCCATTCAAACAGTAGGCTACACGGAGAATGGAACAGCTGGCACACAAAATGGTGTAACGTTGCGGATAAAGTTCGGAATGGCACAATTTCATGTGTACAACATCTAAAGACACGCATCAATATACTGAGAGTGTTTCTGTTTTTAAGAGGACATATTTGGGTGTTATTAATCAATCAATCAAATGTATTTATAAAGCCCTTTTTACATCAGCCGATGTCACAAAGTGCTATACAGAAACCCAGCCTAAAACCCCAAACAGTAAGCAATGCAGATGTAGAGCCATTGTTCATGCTTTTTTGGCTCCCCCATACACACAACAAGGATGAGGAAATGTATCGCTGGTTGTTAAGTTTCTCAAAAACAAGTGCGGTCTGTACACCTCTATAACGGTCTGTACACTTCTATTTCTATTCTTCACTTCTATAAGCATGCCATTTGCATCCAAAATACAGATTTGGTTGTAAAAAAGTTAACTTCTCCTTTAAAATGTAAAAATAAAATGTGTCTAGGACTTGGCTTAATTGGATTATATGCAACAGCACCATGTCATCTTGAGTTGAAACCATACCATCTTCTCAACCTTCCCTGCATTTTTAGAGCAGGCCCAGGTGTTTGAGGGTGTACTGTAGGCCAGGGAGGGGGATCTAGGCTCTCATCCTGATGTGCAGGGCTATCTCCTACTCTGCAGTCTCGTACTCCCTCCTCTACATGTGAATGGCAGCTAGGTTTTTGAGGGGCACAGTCGGGAACACTTTGGCTGCCCTGAAAAACACAGTAGGGAGAGACAGTTTAACATAACAACATGATCAAAATCATTGGATGTAGCGAGTAAGGCTCCGAAGGGGATGGCTGCAGTTTTACGGGCTCCTAACCAACTGTGCTATTTTGTTAGTTTTTCGCATTGTTTGTAACTTATTGTTTTACTTATTTTGTACATAATGTTGCTGCTACCGTCTCTTATGACCAAAAATGACTTCTGGAACATCAGAACAGCGATTACACACCTCGAACTGGGCAAAGGTTTTTTCTTTAACGATTCCGACGCAAAGGATATGCTGCTTTCTCGGAAATGAGCCCAAATCTCTGTCATTTGCGTGAAGAAAAGACAGAGAAAAAGGGGGTGGAGGTCGGGCTGCCTTCAGAAAATTCATAGGCGAGTGAGTAAACCTCTGCTACCATCTATTGGCCAACGTGCACGATTATCCTACCAACGGGACATAAAAAATGTTTCACAGAGTCGTGGCTGAACGACAACATGATAGAAAAGAGCTGGCGGGATATTCCATGCATCGGCAAGACAATGAAGCTATGTCTGGTAAGACGAGTGGCGGAGAAGTGTGTCTATTTGTCAATAACAGCTTCTGCGCAATGTCTAATATTAAAGAAGTCTCGCCTGAGGTATCATAACCACAAATGATAAAAGACAGTACTGTGCAGCCGTCTTCATTGACCTGGCCAAGGCTTTCGACTCAATCATTGCATTCTTATCGGCAGACTCAATAGCCTTGGTTTCTCAAATGACTGCCTCGCCTGGTTCACCAACTCCCTCTCAGATAGAGTTCGGTGTGTCAAGTCAGAGGGCCTGTTGTCCGGACCTCTGGCAGTCTCTATGGGGGTGCCACAGGGTTCAACTCTCGGGCCGACTCTTTTCTCTGTATATATATCAATGATGTCGCTCTTGCTGCTGGTGATTCTCATTCTGTATACTTCTTGCCCTTCTTTGGCCCATAATTCTATCCCCCTGATTCCTGCTTACAAGCAAAAACTAAAGCATGAAGTATCAGTGACTAGCTCAATACCAAAGTGGTCAGATGACGCTGATGCTACGCTGCAAAACTGCATTGCTAGCACAGACTGGAATATGTTCCCGGGATTCATCCAAATACCACCTCAGTCGTCGGCTTCATCAATAAGTGCATTGACGACGTCATCCCCACAGTGACCGCACGTACATATCCTAACCAGAAGCCATGGATTACAGGCAGCATCCACATCGAGCTAAAGGCTAGAACTGCCACTTTCAATGAGCGGGACACTAATCTGGGAAGCTTATAAGAAATCGCGCTACGCCCGCAGACGGACCATCAAAAAGGCAAAGCATCAACACAGGATTAAGATTGAATCCTACTCCCATTGTTCTCTGCAGATCCTCTCAGGCTTTGTCAGATTTAGAAAACAATTACTTATAGAGTTAGTGTGTGTTGTAACATACAGTCGAAGCAGGCGGTCTCCCTCATGAAAAAGTACTGCTGAATTACTACTACACAAGATCTGCACAAAACCTCTCTATGATGAGCCGGACGTGTTCAAACATGGCGTGCTCACTCACACCTGACTACATCCAGATCTGACCCAGCTCGTTACATGCCTAGGAGAAAAAAAGACGACCCAACATATATCATCTGATCCTCACCAACTCAATAATGAATGTTTTACAGTCAGGATATAATGACATGTTAGTAACTCAAGTTTTATTTTAAGTGCATTTCACATGGGTCACAAGTACACAACATCATTAATAGGGAATAAAATCATGTAGGAAAATGTGGAAAGAGGAATGTGGAACTGACTGTGTTGATGGCTAGTACTGACAGTTCTGCTCTTAGAGACCCAGTTGACTCAAACTTCACTTAGAGCAGCAAAAGTATTTACTAGCAAGCTAGCTTGTTAACCTACAATGAACCTTATGTCCTTAATAGAAAGTATTATGATTGAGGCAAAGCAAACACAACACATCACTGAGTACCACTCTTCATATTTTCAAGCATTGTGGTGGCTGCATAAACTTTATGGCTATGCTTGTCATCGACAAGGACTGGGAGTTTTGTGTGATCAAAATGAATCAAATCCAATTTTATTTGTCACATACACATGGTTAGCAGATGTTAATGCGAGTGTAGCGAAATGCTTGCGCTTCTAGTTCCGACAATGCAGTAATAACGAACAAGTAATCTAACTAACAATTCCAAAAAACTACTGTCTTATACACAGTGTAAGGGGATAAAGAATATGTACATAAGGATATATGAATGAGTGATGGTACAGAGCAGCATAGGCAAGATACAGTAGATGATATCAAGTACAGTATAACATATGAGATGAGTATGTAAACAAAGTGGCATAGTTAAAGTGGCTAGTGATACATGTATTACATAAGGATGCAGTCGATGATATAGAGTACAGTATATACGTATGCATATGAGATGAATAATGTAGGGTAAGTAACATTATATAAGGTAGCATTGTTTAAAGTGGCTAGTGATATATTTACATCATTTCCCATCAATTCCCATTATTAAAGTGGCTGGAGTTGAGTCAGTGTCATTGACAGTGTGTTGGCAGCAGCCACTCAATGTTAGTGGTGGCTGTTTAACAGTCTGATGGCCTTGAGATAGAAGATGTTTTTCAGTCTCTCGGTCCCAGCTTTGATGCACCTGTACTGACCTCACCTTCTGGATGACAGCGGGGTGAACAGGCAGTGGCTTGGGTGGTTGATGTCCTTGATGATCTTTATGGCCTTCCTGTAGCATCGGGTGGTGTAGGTGTCCTGGAGGACAGGTAGTTTGCCCCCGGTGATGCGTTGTGCAGACCTCACTACCCTCTGGAAAGCCTTACGGTTGAGGGCGGTGCAGTTGCCATACCAGGCGGTGATACAGCCCGCCAGGATGCTCTCGATTGTGCATCTGTAGAAGTTTGGAAACGAGCTAAGCACGGGCAAAATCCTAAAGGAAAACTTGGCTAAATCTGTTTTTCAACAGACACTGGGAGACAAATTCACCTTTCAGCAGGAAAATAACCTAAAACACAAGGCCGAATATACACTGGAGTTGATCAATAACCAATTTGACAGAGCTTGAAGAATTCTGAAAAGAATAATGGACAAATATTGCACAATCGAGGAGTAGAAAGAACTTAGAGACTCACAGCTGTAATCACTGCCAAAGGTGCTTCTACAAACTATTGACTCTGTCATGTATCAGTATGCAGAGGTGAGTACAGAGTCAGGCGCAGGACACAGAACTGAGTAAAATAACGTACTTTACTCTGAAAGTAATCAACCATAAATTCCACGCAGGGAAAACACACCATAACACAGAAGACTGAAAACATTAGACAAGGAACAATCACGCACAAAACATCATGGGAACCAGAGGGTTAAATAGGGAAATAATTATAATGTAATGGGAACCAGGTGTGTACAATCAAGACAAAACAAATGGAAAAAGAAACGTAGATCGTGGCAGCTAGAAAGCCAGTGACGACAACCGCCGAACGCCACCTAAACAAGGAGAGGCACCAACTTCGGCGGAAGTCGTGACAGACTCAGGGGTGTGAATACTTACAGTACCTGTCAAAAGTTTGGACACCAACTCATTCAGGGGTTTTTCTTTAATTTGACTATTTTCTACATTGTAGAATAATAGTGAAGACATCAAGACTATGAAATAACACATATGGAATCATGTACTATAGTATACAAACAATTGTTAAACAAATTAAATATATTTTAGATTCTTAAAAGTAGCCACCCTTTGCCTTGACAGCTTTGCACAATCTTGGCATTCTCTGAACCAGCTTCACCTGGGATGTTTTTCCAAAATGCTTGAAGGAGTACCCATATATGCTGAGCACTTGTTGGCTGCTTTTCCTTCACTCTGCAGTCCAACTCATCCCAAACCATCTCAATTGGGTTGAGATAAGGTCATTGTGGAGGCCAGGTCATCTGATACAGCACTCCATCCCTCTCCTTCTTGGTCAAATAGCCCTTATAGAGCCTGGAGGTGTGTTGGGTGATTGTGCTGTTAAAAAACAAACAATAGTCCCACTAAGCACAAACCAGATGGGATGGCGTATCGCCGCAGAATACTGTGGTAGCCATGCTGGTTAAGTGTGACTTGACTTCTAAATAAATCACTGACAGTGTCACCAGCAAAGAACCCCCACACCATCACACCTCCTCCTCCATGCTTCATGGTGGGAACCACACATGTGGATATCATCCGTTCACCTACTCTGCCGTCTCACAAAGACACGCAATTTTGCAGGAGCGATCAGCAAATTCCTTTGAATATAGCAAGTTCTTAATTTTGTGCATTAATGTCCTGTTTCCAGTTAGTCGAAAGTATTGATTAAATACTACATGTAAAAAATGAGTTCTAAAATGAGTTTTTCTAGTTAATATTAGCTTACTACACATACACCTGGTATTACCTTCTTAGCTACGGGATACATATCTCTCTGGCATCCTACGTAATTTATGAAGCAGCATAAGAAATTTTTGGGCTCACGTTGTTGTGATGTGCTTGAACAGGAAAGTGGCGCGGCGGTCCTTAGTGGGCAAATTTTGTCATCAAAGAGAAAGATGCCGGATTTACAATTCTGAGTTGTATGACCGTTCAAAACGTATTTTCCTAGTTTGGGCTGTTTATTCCCAACTTCCCAGTTGCAATACTTGCAGTTAGCCACTGTCACCGATTACTTACAAAACACTCATTGTTGAATTTGCGATCTACCGAAATTGTTGTGTAATGTTTACGTCCAGTGGCCAATGAGCACCAATACGTTTTATCTATATTTTCTCTTCATTATTTCTCTTCATACGACAAGGAATGAAAAGGATTTGCCAGTAGACTTGATTCATGATGATGACTGCTAGCTAAGATTGTGAAAGTAAGATGTTGACATGATGAGTCCAATCAAAGCTACTGTACATATAACGTGATTTGATGTAATTTCTGTGGCCAATGACCTTGAGCCTTCTTGGAAGGGCACTTCTAATATAACTCTATGGCAGAACCCAAAGGGCTATCTAGCCTTTCTAAGGACTTAAGCTTGGCGATTACGTAAGGTCCCCAATGTATACGAAATGCTTCAGTCTGGTTTTAGACCCCATCATAGCACTGAGACGGCACTTGTGAAGGTGGTAAATGACATTTTAATGGCATCGGACCGAGGCTCTGCATCTGTCCTCGTGCTCCTAGACCTTAGTGCTGCTTTTAATACCATCGATCACCACATTCTTTTGGAGAGATTGGAATCCCAAATTGGTCTACACGGACAAGTTCTGGCCTGGTTTAGATCTGTCGGAAAGATATCAGTTTGTCTCTGTGAATGGTTTGTCCTCTGACAAATCAACTGTAAATTTCGGTGTTCCTCAAGGTTCCGTTTTAGGACCACTATTGTTTTCACTATATATTTTACCTCTTGGGGATGTTATTCGAAAACATAATGTTAACTTTCACTGCTATGCGGATGACACACAGCTGTACATTTCAATGAAACATGGTGAAGCCCCAAAATTGCCCTTGCTAGAAGCATGTGTTTCAGACATAAGGAAGTGGATGGCTGCAAACTTTCTACTTTTAAACTCAGACAAAACAGAGATGCTTGTTCTAGGTCCCAAGTAACAAAGAGATCTTCTGTTGAATCTGACAATTAATCTTAATGGTTGTACAGTCGTCTCAAATAAAACTGTAAAGGACCTCGGCGTTACTCTGGACCCTGATCTCTCTTTTGAAGAACATATCAAGACCATTTCAAGGACAGCTTTTTTCCATCTACGTAACATTGCAAAAATCTGAAACTTTCTGTCCAAAAATGATGCAGAAAAATTAATCCATGCTTTTGTCACTTCTAGGTTAGACTACTGCAATGCTCTACTTTCCGGCTACCCGGATAAAGCACTAAGTAAACTTCAGTTGGTGCTAAATACGGCTGCTAGAATCCTGACTGGAACCCAAAAATTTGATCATATTACTCTAGTGCTAGCCTCTCTACACTGGCTTCCTGTCAAAGCAAGGGCTGATTTCAAGGTTTTACTGCTAACCTACAAAGCATTACATGGGCTTGCTCCTACCTATCTCTCTGATTTGGTCCTGCCGTACATACCTACACGTACGCTACGGTCACAAGACGCAGGCCTCCTAATTGTCACTAGAATTTCTAAGCAAACAGCTGGAGGCAGGGCTTTCTCCTATAGAGCTCCATTTTTATGGAACGGTCTGCCTACCCATGTCAGAGAGGCAAACTCGGTCTCAACCTTTAAGTCTTTACTGAAGACTCATCTCTTCAGTGGGTCATATGATTGAGTGTAGTCTGGCCCAGGAGTGGGAAGGTGAACGGAAAGGCTCTGGAGCAACGAACCGCCCTTGCTGTCTCTGCCTGGCCGGTTCCCCTCTTTCCACTGGGATTCTCTGCCTCTAACCCTATTACAGGGGCTGAATCACTGGCTTACTGGGGCTCTCTCATGCCGTCCCTGGAAGGGGTGCGTCACCTGAGTGGGTTGATTCACTGATGTGGTCATCCTGTCTGGGTTGGCGCCCCCCCCTTGGGTTGTGCCATGGCAGAGATCTTTGTGGGCTATACTCAGCCTTGTCTCAGGATGGTAAGTTGGTGGTTGAAGATATCCCTCTAGTGGTGTGGGGGCTGTGCTTTGGCAAAGTGGGTGGGGTTATATCCTTCCTGTTTGGCCCTGTTCGGGGGTGTCCTCGGATGGGGCCACAGTGTCTCCTGACCCCTCCTGTCTCAGCCTCCAGTATTTATGCTGCAGTAGTTTATGTGTCGGGGGGCTATGGTCAGTTTGTTATATCTGGAGTACTTCTCCTGTCCTATTCGGTGTTCTGTGTGAATCTAAGTGTGCGTTCTCTAATTCTCTCTAATTCTCTCTTTCTTTCTCTCTCTCGGAGGACCTGAGCCCTAGGACCATGCCCCAGGACTACCTGACATGATGACTCCTTGCTGTCCCTAGTCCACCTGACCGTGCTGCTGCTCCAGTTTCAACTGTTCTGCCTTATTATTATACAACCATGCTGGTCATTTATGAACATTTGAACATCTTGGCCATGTTCTGTTATAATCTCCACCCGGCACAGCCAGAAGAGGACAGGCCACCCCACATAGCCTGGTTCCTCTCTAGGTTTCTTCCTAGGTTTTGGCCTTTCTAGGGTGTTTTTCCTAGCCACCGTGCTTCTACACCTGCATTGCTTGCTGTTTGGGGTTTTAGGCTGGGTTTCTGTACAGCACTTTGAGATATCAGCTGATGTACGAAGGGCTATATAAATAAATTTGATTTGATTTGAAGAGTGACAGAACACTGAGCCAATCACGGCGCAATGCTCCTATTGTCTGCTTAGCATGCCCCACCACCACAGAAAGCACTGACCTAGGCCTGGAACACCTGCATTTTGGAGCTGCCTTACTCAAGAAAATAAAAAAGAGACCATGTTTGTATGCGGCTTGATTAATTAAATTATATTTTTTTTTTACATTGTTCGCAAACTGATATGTGACACATATTTATGCCAAAATAACATGCAAAAAAAGGCTAATTTTCTTCTTGCTCTGCCCGACCTACCGTGAATGGCGAGTCGCCACTGTGCCTCCTCCCACCTCCTCTCCATTTTCATTGGGTGCCTGATGCGACCAATCATAATCCGTTCTGCTCTGAGAACATGTTTGAGTAAGTGAAACTCCCGTGAGTGTTAAGCTCATATAATGTATGGTACAGTATGTGTGTTGGCCTCATACGATCTGCAAAGGTGTTTCTTTTAAACTTTTTAGAGGACAGCAATGGACCCTAAATTATGATAGTGTCCTGAAATGCATTGACATCTAGATTTAATCCACAGCCAAATGTATCATGTAGCGTCAGTGTCATAGGCCTACAGAACATGAACTTTAAACCTGTCGTAGAGTACAGAGAACATACATGGCTTGTGGTCCTGGTAGTATACAATGGAGCTAAAATACCTTTATAATAGCTGATGAAGCAAATCTTATTTTCCCTAATGTCACTTATGTAACTGTACCAATCTGTTTTCAATTTACTCAAATGAGATCATTTTCACTTTTAATGGGGTTACACAAAGATATTTAAATGAGATAATGCCACCTGGTGGCAATGAATGGAACAATGGGAAAACACATTCTAGAAATAATATTCAATTGGCCATATGATAGAGTCATATAAGAGTTATTTGGTAACATGAGTAAATTACATCAGTTATCATTCAGCTGATGCAATCCTGTCAAAAGGGACATATTACAGTATGCGACCATGAAATATATTTGCATACATTTACAGTTGAAGTCAGAAATTTGCATACACTTAGGTTGGAGTTATTAAAACTCGTTTTTCAACCACTCCACACATTTCTTGTTAACAAACTATAGTTTTGGCAAGTCGGTTAAGACATCTACTTTCTAATTTTTCCAACAATTGTTTAAAGATACATTATTTAACTGTATCACAATTCCAGTGGGTCAGAAGTTTACATACACTAAGTTGACTGTGCCTTTAAACAGCCTGGAAAGTTCCAAAGATGCATGTCATGGTTTTAGAAGCTTCTGATAGGCTAATTGACATCATTTGAGTCAATTGGAGGTGTACCTGTAGATGTATTTTAAGGCCTACCTTCAAACTCAGTGCCTCTTTGCTTGACATCATGGGAAAATCTAAATAAATCAGCCAAGACCTCGAAAATGGTTGACCTCCAGAAGTCTGGTTCATCCTTGGGAACAATCTCCAAACGCCTGAAGGTACCACGTTCATCTGTACAAACAGTAGTACGCAAGTATAAACACCATGGGACCACAGAACCGCCACACCGTTCACGGAAGGAGAAGCGTTCTGTCTCCTAGAGATTAACATACTTTGGTGGAAAAAGTGCAAATCAATCCCAGAACAGCACAGGACCTTGTGGAGATTCTGGAGGAAACAGGTACAAAAGTATCTATATCCACAGTTAACGAGTCCTATATCGACATAAACTGAAAGGCCTCTCAGCAAGGAAGAAGCCACTGCTCCAAAACCACCATAAAAAAAGCCAAACTATGGTTTGCAACTGCACATGTGGACAAAGATTGTATTTTTTGGAGAAATGTCCTCTGGTCTGATAAAACAAAAATAGAGCTGTTTGGCCATAACAACCATCTCTGTATGTTTGGAGGAAAAGGGGGAGGCTTGTCAGCCAAAGAACACCATCCCAACCGTGAAGCACGGGGGTGGCAGCATCATGTTGTGGGGGTGTTTTGCTGCAGGAGGGACTGGTGCACTTCACAAAATAGATGGCATCATGAGGGAGGAAAATTATGTGGATGTATTGAAGCAACATCTCAAGACTACAGTCAGGAAGTTAAAGCTTGGTCGCAAATGGGTCTTCCAAATAGACAATTTTATTTTTATTTTTTTAACTAGGCAAGTTAGTTAAGAACAAATTCTTATTTTTAATGACGGCCTAGGAACAGTGGGTTAACTGCCTGTTCAGGGGCAGAACGACAGATTTGTACCTTGTCAGCTAGGGGATTTGAACTTGCAACCTTCCGGTAACTAGTCCAACGCTCTAACCACTAGGGTACCCTGCCGCCCCAATGACCCCAAGCATACTCCAAAGTTGTGGCAAGGACAACAAAGTCAAGGTATTGGAGTAGCCATCACAAAGCCCTGACCTCAATCCCATAGAAAATTTGTGGGCAGAACCGAAAAAGCATGTGCGAGCAAGGAGGCCTACAAACATGACTCAGTTACACCAGCTCTGTCAGGAGGAATGGGCCAAAATTCACCCAACTTATTGTGGGAAGCTTGTGGTAGGCTACCCGAAATATTTGACCCAAGTTAAACAATTTAACGGCAATGCTACCAAATACTAATTGAGTGCATGTACATTTCTGACCCACTGGGAATGTGAAAAAAACAAGAAAATGGTGCCATCTGGTTAATACAAGGAATTTGAAAATATTTACATTTTTACCATTGATACTTAAGTATATTTTAAACCAAATACTTTTAGACTTTTACTCAATTAGAATTTTACTGGATGACTCTTTTATTTGAGTAATTTTCTATTAAGGTATCTTTACTTTTTATCAAGTGTGACAGTTGAGTACGTTTTCCACCTCTGTTTGCAATGAGGTGCCAATAAACAGCTGTCATCCCCCCATCCCTTCTCCCTCCTATTTTCCTGCCCCTCCATTATCCCCTCTCACCTGAGTCCCTCTCCATCCAGCAGCCTCCTGTACTCAGCGATCTCCATCTCCAGCCTCATCTTGATGTCCAGGAGGATCTGGTACTCAGAGGCCTGCTGCTGGATGCTGACGTTGAGCTGCTGCAGCTCCTCCTCCATGCTGTTGATAAAAACCTGCAGCTGGCTCAGCTGGGAGCCGTGGCGGCCGTTTATATCAACGACGCTCTGCTCCAGGTACCCCTTCTAGGAATGTGTTTATGTTTGTAAGGGATGAAGATGAAGGAAAGAAGGAGAGGGTAGTAGAAATGTATAAAGAGGGAGATGAAGAATGGTAGAGATAGTTAGATTGGTGTGCATAAAGGTGTTAGAACACCTTGACATTAGACCACTGTGGAGGTCTGAAAACATCTAACAAACTTTGATTTTGGAGTGTACTGTTCTTTTAAGACCTAAAGGAATTCCATATTTTAGGAACAGAGGTAGGGTAAAGAGAAATGCTATATGTTTAGGGATGCTGATTCACTAAGATGGTTTGACATCATACCTGAGTAAGCAGGCCATGCAGTTCAATCTCCAGGCTCTGGAAGGTCCTCTTCAGGTCAGTCACCTGAGACTGAGAGGTCTTCACCTCTGTGGTGCTGGTGGTGATCTGGTTCTGAAGCACCTCCACCTGACACACACACCATATTAGTCAAAAGTGTAGTACCACTTCACAAAATACATGTCAATTGTGCCTCTCACAAAACACATTCAGGGACCCATGCCCACATCTTTCGAGTCCCCCTGTCCTATTTTCAGAGGTTGTCTCACCTTGCTCTCAAGCCGCTTGGCAGCATCTCTCTGGTTCTTCGTTATCATGCCCTCATACTGGGTCCTCATCTCCTCCAGCACCTTGCTCATGTCCACTGAGGAAGCACAGTCCATCTCCACATTCACAGCACCACAATGCAGCGTCCGCATCAACTGCATCTCCTAACAACATGAAAAGGGGGACAAATTGTTCTATAATACCTGGGATTTGTAGTTTACGTATACACAGTGAAGGGCAAAAGCACCTGAAAGCAATGAGTTACTATATATTTGAGTACTAATAACAGTGAAGTTGCCCTAGATTTGTTGTGGGTGAGTTTTGCCCCCTTGTGGCCAAACATGGAAAGATCTCAAACCCACTGAGAATTGATAAATACATTCAATGCGAAAACTTTGCAAAAACTACAGGCGAAGCCATTGTGTCCTAATGAAAAACCACATGTGGCTGCCTGCAGCATTCAGACTTCAGCCAACAGCACAAGTGTTACGACTTGAGTGTGTGAGGAGAAATGACCTCCTCGTGGTTCTTCCTGAGGTAGATCAGCTCCTCCTTCAGCCCCTCAATCTGTATCTCCAGTTCTGCTCTGGTGAGTGTAAAGCTGTACAGGACTCCTCTCAGACGAGCCACATCCCCTTCTATCTTCATACGCATGTTACCCTCAATCTCTAACCTACAGGGGTTGAAGAAAGAAGAGGGATTGATTAGTTCCTTCTCACAACAAACCAAGATACAACTTGCCCAACCATAAACTGATCCATAGCCCTGCCTACCCCCATAAGCATTTCTGTAGATCTGGGAGGATTGGATCTACTCAATATCAAACCTATAGGCCAAGAGTTACAAACAGAATCAGTACACTCACAGAGGCTGTGTACAGTACAAACAGGAAGTGCACCTACTTCATCTTGAAGACATCAGCTGCATGTCTGGCATTATCCACCTGCAGGATCATCTGAGAGTTCTCCACAGACCTGGCTTGGATCTAGGAACAGGAGGACAGCCACAGTCAATGGGATGTAATTACAGAGTCAACTATGTATAGGATATCATGTGTTTAGATCAACAGATCTGGTTCATGTCTACTGTTCATTCATTTACAACAGAACATGTTTTTCAACAATCAACAAGATAAATACTGAGAGACAATAGGAATTATACCTCAAATCTATCACTTATCTAATTCATTCTAGTGACGCTTCATTCACAAAGCTGTTGGCATCTTCTCAATCCTATCCTCACCACCCTTCCCACTGTGACAGACATCAATTCAACGTCTATTCCACATTGTTTCAACATAATTACATTGCAATTACATGGAAACAATGTTGATTCAACCAGTGTGTGCCCAGTGGGTCGCTACATTAAGACTACATTACCCAGAAGTACCTGGTTGAGGTTGTCTGAGATGGTGGTATGGAACCCACTGAGGTCCTTCTTGTGAGTCGGTGATCTCATCTCGTAGAACTCCTTGATCTGCAGCTCCAACTTACTATTAGCTGCCTCTAGAGAGCGTACCTGTGTACACAGGGAGTGGAGGGAATCATTTGGGCTCCCGAGTGGCACAGTGGTCTAAGGCACTGCATTGCAGTGGGGCTAGGGTCATCACTACAGAACCTGTTTTGATCCCAGGTTGTATCACAACCGGTCGTGATTTGGAGTACCATAGGGCGCTGCACAATTGGCCCAGCATCATCTGTGTTAAGGGAGAGTTTGGCCGGGATAGGTCGTCATTGTAAATAAGAATTGGTTTTTAACTGACTTGCTTGGTGAAATAAATCAAAAGAAAAAGTTCAGTTCATGGGTCTATCTGAAATGGCACCCTATTCCCTATATAGAGCACTACATTTGACCCTGTGGGCCCTGTTGTGCACTACATAGGGAATAGGGTGCCATTTGGAGCATAACACATCACGTTATGAGAATCAGCACTCTCCCATTAGATAATCCCCAACATAATGGAATTTAAAATAAATGATCAAATCCTGCAATGTCATTGTCCTCACTATGTATGTTGTGTTGCTACCATGCTGTGTTGTCATGTTTTGCTGCCTTGCAATGTTGTTGTCTCCCTTTGGTTCTATTACCACAGGTAGAGATGTTCTGCCTCGTTTAGCAAAAGACGGCAACAAAAACGAAAGAGTGAGTCTGTCTTTGGCCTACATGCAAAAGACAATAACATGCAATTCCTTCCAAATGTCAGGTGGAATGATCAGTGGTGGAAAAAGTACCCAAATGTCATACTTGAGCAAAAGTAAAGATACCTTAATAGAAAGTTACTCAAGTAAAAGTGAAAGTAAACTGATAAAACAGTAAAATACTACTTGCATAAAAGTCTAAAAGTATGTTGTTCTAAATATACAAGAGAGGGACACAGCACAGACTGGGCCAGCACAATTTAGAGGGCTGGAGGTGGAAGGACCCTAACAAAATGGTTGTATTTCTAATCCAGGACATCAATATTACATGCTTTTTTTGCTTTAATTATCCTTTTATTTCCCTTAAAAGATTAGTTTCTACTATACACCCTCTTCCACACACCCCAATTACCACACACACACCCCTCGTCTTCCTAGGAAAGAGCCCCCCTATCTATTCTCATCATCCTTGGAGTGCCAGAAACTGACAGACTGGCTTCCAGTTTTTCTATATACATTAGTTGATACTTTACATCTTGTGAAGTGCACAATGTAAAGAGACATCAGGTCCATGTTAAACCATTATCACTTGTTTCCTATTTCCATAACAGCATATCACTTTGGCTGTGGTATCCTGACAACAATTCCAGTGTTAAATGTTTTTATAATATTGACAAGCTTCATTGACAACATTCTAAACCAATATCATATCTGTATGACTTGAATTACATTTTTTTTTAGCTATTAAAGAATATAAAATACAGAAGATAGTTCCTTGACTTTTTAGAAAATCTGTAAGTAAACATCTCTAATGTTGTAACGGTTTTCTAGGTGTGAAGGAGAGTCGGACCAAAATGCGGCGTGTAGATTGCGATCCACGTTTATTAAACTGAAGCAAACCGAATCGAAATACAAACACTACAAAACAATAAACGTAACGAAAACCGAAACAGCCTAATACTGGTGCCAATAAACACAGAACATCAGGACACTCACCCACGAAACACTCAAAGAATATGGCTGCCTAAATATGGTTCCCAATCAGAGACAACGATAAAAACCTGCCTCTGATTGAGAACCACTCCAGACAGCCATAGACTTAACTAGAACACCCCACTAAAGCTACAATCCCAATCCCAACACACCACATACAAAAACCCATGCCACACCCTGGCCTGACCAAATAAATAAAGATAAACACAAAATACTTCGACCAGGGCGTGACAAATGTTGGTCACTGTCAATGATTCGCTCTTTAGTCCAGATAAGAGTGGAGGATGTACGTCGTCACACACTGTCCTCTTAACCTTTTCTCATCGGTTGTTTAGGTTTCGCCTTAACGATATCACTGTTATAATCATTTTACAACTACACTCTAAAAAGAAAAGGTTCCTGGAGTATCCTTTAGGGGTTCTTTAAATTGAAACTGTGGGGGAACCCCTATAACCCTTTAAAAAGGTTGGTTTTAGTGGCAAAGTAAAATAAACAAATCAAAATATCAGGTAATCTCCCAGCAGAGCCTCAAGTCCAGTGGGTATATTCTCTGGCATGTTGACGTTCTCCGTATCCACAGCCAGAAGGATTTTGCAGTGCATGGTGATTGAACAGGTATCCTATTATATTCAGAGGTGTAGGGAGGGTGAAGTCTGAATCCAATTTTTTTTAACAAAACTTGCACGACAGTATTCATACCTTGGTTTTTGTGGTAAATGTGAATGAAAAAGCTGTTTGGATATAGTTTTTCAAACACATACAGTGGGGAGAACAAGTATTTGATACACTGCCGATTTTTCAGGTTTTTCTACTTACAAAGCACGTAGAGGTCTGTAATTTTTATCATAGGTACACTTCAACTGTGAGAGACGGAATCTAAAAAAATCCAGAAAATCACATTGTATGATTTAAGTAATTAATTTGCATTTTATTGTATGATTTAAGGAATTAATTTGCATTTTATTGCATGACATTAGTATTTGATACATCAGAAAAGCAGAACTTAATATTTGGTACAGAAACCTTTGTTTGCAATTACAGAGATCATACGTTTCCTGGTGTTCTTGACCAGGTTTGCACACACTGCAGCAGGGATTTTGGCGCACTCCTCCATACAGACCTTCTCCAGATCCTTCAGGTTTCGGGGCTGTCGCTGGGCAATACGGACTTTCAGCTCCCTCCAAAGATGTTCTATTGGGTTCAGGTCTGGAGACTGGCTGGGCCACTCCAGGACCTTGAGATGCTTCTTACGGAGCCACTCCTTAGTTGCCCTGGCTGTGTGTTTCGGGTCGTTGTCATGCTGGAAGACCCAGCCACGACCCATCTTCAATGTTCTTACTGAGGGAAGGAGGTTGTTGATCTCACGATACATGGCCCCATCCATCCTCCCTTCAATACGGTGCAGTCGTCCTGTCCCCTTTGCAGAAAAGCATCCCCCAAAAAATGATGTTTCCACCTCCATGCTTCACAGTTGGGATGGTGTTCTTGGGGTTGTACTCATCTTTAAAGGGCTCCTTAAAGAAAAACTAACAGGTCTGTGAGAGCCGGAATTCTTACTGGTTGGTAGGTGATCAAATACTTATGTCATGCAATAAAATGCAAATGAATTACTTAAAAATCATACAATGTGATTTTCTGGATTTTTGTTTTAGATTCCGTCTCTCACAGTTGAAGTGTACCTATGATAATCCAGGACAGAGTAGCAGGATGACGAGATGTAGGACAGGAGACAGGGACCAGAGTCAGAGCGGGCAGAACTGTAGCAGAGAGGAAAACAGCGTCAGGCAGGGAAACATGCACAGCAGGGTAACAGGATCTGAATAGTAACAACTAGCTAGAAGCGTAGACTGACAGCAGAGATTACGATCTGGCATCATGGAAGTGGCAGGGCTGAGTATTTGTAGAGTTCTTGATTTTGGAACAGGTTGCAGTTGGTGGGGATCTGCTCTGACTCCCGCACACCTGTCTCCGCCCCCACACAATCACACACACTGTAACGGTTTTGACTTGAGGTTATTATTTATCGGGGTGCCAGGTAGGTTGTGCCTACCAGAGAAAACATTGGTTTCTCCTTTTGGTTTGGGAGGGAATGAGTCCCATCTGGTCCATCAAGTCTACACCAATACAAAGGACTGGAAATAAACTTTTCATAAACCCTTAAAACATTGGAAAGAACTTCAAAAACAACTATATTCTTTTTGCGTGGGTTGTATTAGCAACACCAATGATTACACACACACATATAATAATATCACAATGAATTCTGGTTCTTCTAGAAATGTCCTGTACCTCGGGCCTAAAAAGAGTCCAGTCCGGTAAAGGAGTTCAGGGAACTCCCGTGACCTTAGTCACGCAATGTGTGTCCGTTCATTCAAGTGTAGCGTAAACCCAGTATTAATCATACAATCAATATAACAATTATTTTACCACAGAACTTTAAAGCGTATCAACTCTTACTAAGTCCTCAACTACAACTACATAAATCATCACAGTATACCTCACATCAAAACAAATGAAATACCGTATACAAAAAGGTTGTAGTCAGTCGGTCAGTCAGACAATCCAATCCGCCAACAGTTCTCCAGCGGAGAAAGGCCACGAAGAACGGAGAGGTGTAGTCCACGGACGCAAAGAGTGGATCCGATCCTGGGTAAACTCTATTAGGCTACAAAACACACGTTTAACAGCAACAAAACAAACGGAATAGAGAAGCTTCGGAACTGAGGGTTGAACACATCCTCATTCACGTCTCCATCACAACCCCACTTTTGCACAGCTGATGCTGGCTATTTAATTGGAAATTAAAGGGAATGCGCCCTATTGGAAGGAGCTGCACTGAGACGGTTCAGAAAAATTCAGGGCCGTCACAACACACAGAGAAGGAGAGAGAGAGAGGGGGAGAGTACTGGGGGAGTGGTGGCAGGTCTAGGAGACACAGGATGAGCTGTTGAGGGGGCGTAGCAGGAGCAGATGTGACACCTTTGTATGCCTCCTCTGTATATCTGCAGACAGAGCATAAGTGAGCAGTTCAGTCACCTGCACCCAATACACCTAGCCTTCAACATTTTCTTATAGCCTACATATTCTTACCTCTTTGTTGATTTGATAGCCATTAAATTGTCAATTTTCTCTTTTAGAAAGATTTGCACAAAAATGAAAAGATTGATGCTATCATCAAACAATATCAATTTAGATCATACAAGGGACAGACCTTACCTTAAATTAAGGAAATCTATACTTGTTTCAGCTAAATGCCTGCTCCTGCCGTCCTTCCAAATGTTTCAGTTGGGCAGTTAGGATCTTCCAAGAACCTGCACCAACTAAGGAGGTTGGTGGAGCAATTTTCAGTGTTAAGAATCCTAAGGTTCTTCAAATAACTTTGAGGATCTTAGAAGAAACTTTGTATAAAAACCCCTCATTTTTAGTGTAGGTCTATATTAAGAACAACAGTAATGATATGGTGCCTTTGTGTTTCAAATGTGTTTCTAAGTGATGGACAACTTGCCACTTATTCCATTGCATTTTTTATGATCGATCCATGGTTTTCCTTTCATGTCAATGCAAGTGGAAGTTAGAGTTGGCCTTGGATACAGTTGTTATGACAGGGTTGTAGACTCTTGTAAAAACAATCACTATTGAATGTCTAACTGAGTTTTACTTTATTGTTTCACATTTCCAGGTGAACGATTATAATATTGATGTGCCCCATTCTGGCACCAAGTATCCATTACGCATGGTGTTTCCATTGTCTTTTTCAAACAATCAAGAGATCTATCTTGGACAAAAACAAATATTGCTCTTTGACAATATTAGTTACATAGGCCTTTGTGTATAAAATACCTGACATAGAGAACTGGCAATATCATTCACAATTGCTGATTTAATTTTGTACAGACTGTTACGTACGATCACCTCTCTTTTACAGAAACAAGATTATCTGGTCTGATGAAACCAAGATTGAACTCTTTGGCCTGAATGCCAAGAGGCATGTCTAGAGGAAACCAGGCACCGCTCATCAACTGGCCAATACCATCCCTGCGGTGAAGCATGGTGGTGGCAGCATGGTGGTGTTATTCAGCAACAGGGACTGGGAGAATAGTCAGAATCGAGGGAAAGATAAACAGCGCTAAGTACAGAGAGATTCTTGATGAAAACCTGCTTCAGAGCACTCAGGACCTCAAACTGGGGGCAAAGGTTCACCTTCCAACAGGACAAAGACCCTAAGCACATGGCCAAGAGAACACAGGAGTGGATTCGGGACAAATCTCTGAATGTCCTTGAGTGGCCCAGCCAGAGCCTGGATTTGAACCCGATCGAACATCTCTGGAGAGACATGAAAATAGCTGTGCATCGACACTCCCCATCCAACCTGACAGAGCTTGAGAGGATCTGCAGAGAAGAATGTGAGAAACTCCTCAAATACAGGTGTGCCAAGCTTGTAACGTGTCTGAATACTTATTGTAGGAATTGTTTCCAATTCATGAAACATTTCTGTTGAATGTGTGTTTGCCATTAATCCCCTGTCAGGTGTGTTCCCCCTCTACAGGCCAATGGAGAATACAGTTAAAAAGGCATACATGCTCCCAGGCCTACTGGGAGTGACTGGAATGGCAGCACACAGTCTTTTGACCACACCGTCCATGTTTACCATACCATGACTAAAGGGGGGGCATAGTCACTAACTGACTTGCGTATAAGACCTACTTCTTCCATATCTGTCAATACCTTCCTCAGCTTCAGGTAATGAGCAGGCGGAACTCTTCTGTATGGTAGCCGGAAGGGTCTGTCATCAACCAGGTGGATACGGTGAACATAACCCCTGGCTTCTCCGCAGTCCAGATTATGTCTTGAGAAGATCTCTTCATATTTTGTGATGGTATTCACAAGCTTTTCCTTCCACTGGTCAGTTACCTGGCATCCATCAATGTCAATGTCTACTAATCCTAGATCAGACAGTCTTTGTTTCAGATTGTGGCAACCATTGTCATCCTGCTTCTGTTCCATTGGGGTTTTCCTCACTTCATGAAGGCCCTGAAAGATTGTTGCATCCTCAACAGCCAAGCATGTAGACACATCGGCCAACTTCATGTTACGTCTTAGGGTGAGATGTTTGTCAGAACAGTTTACTACCTTTAAAGGGACCCAGCCATCTCCCCACATAGGTGTAATAACTCTACCCACGAGTATGTTTCTGGGCATGACCTTTGACCTGGTAGGTTCGACTATTACAGTGCTGCCTGGAGACAATGCCACATTTTTAGGAAGTTTACCCCAAACTAAGTGTTCAGTCTTGGGCGAAAGAGTCTCAGCTTGAGTGAGCTTCACTGTCCCAACCTTGCCATCGACTTGCTGTCCCTTCCATCTTGTGACACTTGTCATCATCTGCAGAATCTGCTTACCCTCTGGTGAGTGGGTCTGGCCATCCATGTTGTTGACGAGCTTCCAGTATTCATCAGTGCTTTTCATCTCATGCAATAGATGCTTAATGACATTCGATCCCAGGATGAGATCATCACGCTGTCCAGGAACAACTAGAGTGGGCACTTTAACATCAATCCCATAGATTTGCATCTCCAAATCATAGAAACACTTTGTTGAGGTCTTCTTACCCCCACACCCCACTAATACTAATTCTGTGGGAGGCTGATAATGCTGAGGAAGGGCAACTGCTTCCAAAAGTCTCTGCTCCGCATGTTCACTCAATGTACAGGCCATAGACCCAGTGTCAAGCATGCCCTTAAGCTGCACTTTCCCATGTACAGACACAGAGGTGTAAAACAAATCTGAAAAAGCCTCAACCTCTTGTGAACCTAACATAACAATTTTCCCTCCTTCTTTCGCATCAGAGCACAAAATCTCATACGTTTTCTCGAGATCATCAAATTCTTTCTTGGGGGTAGACAGTTGAACACCCACATTTCCCCCCTTCACCTGTGGGCGTGTCAGTTTAATGGTTGCTGCTGTGGTGGTGAGTTTCTCTGCTGTTGTGGTGGGCGTCTCTCACCACCGGGATTGGCATAGCGTTCCCCCGGTTTTGGACAATTTGACTTCCAATGATCTGGGGAAAAGCACCGGAGGCACAGGTTCTCATGTCTACAGTGCATCACAGTGGAGTGATCTGTTGAGCCACAAACCCTGCATTCCCTACGCCTGGAGGGCTGAGTGTGGAAAGATGGTGCCTTGGCCTGTGTCTGTGAAACCATAACGGGTGGTATGCTCTTCTCTAAGGTACGTTCAAGCAGGTGAATGTGTCTCTCGATACTTGCACTCTGCCCATCTTGTTTGGCGCTTGATGTGAAAGAAGTGTCACTGCACGCACCAGCATTGACCCCGCCTTCACATGGAGTTATCTGGGGATGTACTGTTATTTGCTTTGAGGATACAGCGGTAGATTGACACATGGTGGCTTTCCTGCGGCGTTCATGTTCATAGATTCTCTCCTGTACTTCACTCGCAGTCCATTTCTCAGCAGACTTGTATTGGAATACTGCTGCCAGTTTGGGGTCAGGGCAGTATGTTACAAACATCCTAACGACATCGGAGTCAATCTTCTTACCTTGTCTCTTAAGGCCCTCGTCAGCGACATCTACGGCCTTGTTCAATCGAACCCAATACTCCATAACAGCCTCTCCGGGTACAGGTTTAGTATTGTAAAAATCAGCCAAGGGCATGCATGAATAGGCCAATTCGCTGAATTTCTGTTTCAGAATGTCAAATACAATCTCTGGCTTCTCTGTAGGATCAACTGTTGTCTCATTGCGTAAATGTATCTTTACCATGTCTCTTGCTTTGCCAGATAATCGACTAATTATCTCATCTGATTGTTCCCCAACCGGACATCCCTTCCTCCTCAAGTATATTCTCATCAACTCCTCCCATTCATGAATGGAGCATTTGTCTGTAACATCTCCTCTATATGTAGGAGGTTCCTTTATGTCTGATTGCATGATGAACTTAATTTTACTGAGATCTACATATCCTACCGACTCTGAATGATGATCACTTATCTTTTCTGTACTTACTGGTGGCTCATAAGTACTGGACCTGCCACTCTGTAGTTCTTCCCTAATGGAGCTCCCTATTTCCTGGGCTAGCTGAGTGACCAGCTAGACCATCTACAAGGGCATTTGGATTAACACCAAATGAAGGACTTTCATCTAATTTTTTTGTGGAGCAAAGCATGGGGGAACCTCCTGCACCTACACACTTTACAGGGGTTTAATCAGAGTATGAGAAAAACCTCCCCCTCCCAGCAGTGAATTTGGGTTCATCACCATTATAAGATGCCATGCCACTAAACCACTAATGTTACGTTAAAATGTCTGTTGGTGAACACACTTCTATGTTGGTTAACTATAAACAGCGCTCTCAATACATCGTTGTAAGAAAAAAAATAAACAGGAAAAAAGACTGTAGTTCCGATTTTTGCCACAAGGCGGCAAGAGTACCTCAATGATATAATTAGTCTCTAGAACAGCGGCGCCGTGATTGAGCTGACGTCGATCAACGATGAATCCGGGTCTAGAAGGCACCAATGTAACCGGTGCTATACTGCACCGCTGTAACTCTGCGTTGTGTGTGGTTGATTGAGACTATAGACGTGGACTTTGGAGATCAGGTAGTTTTAATTAAGCAGAACTCACTCTCTGCATCTTGCATCTGCATCCAAAAGGAAATAAAACATTTGTAGAGCACATATGTTCTGAGAATCGTCGCCTCTTTCTCTCAGTGCATCAACATTATTTTTGAATACAAAAATTAATACAGTCTCTCCTTATTATACATAACATATTTTACATAGATAAAACCACATACCTGCATCCAAAAGGAAATAAAACATTTGTAGAGAACATATGTTCTGAGATTCGTCGCCTCTTTCTACAACAGATGCACAATAGGAGGGACTGGGATTATCCGAGGAGCTAGCCATCGTTCACACATACAATAGCATACAAAATAGCATACAAAATGCAATTGCCATACTGACTGTAGGAAAGTCCACCAAAGCTTTTGCCAGAGAATTGACTGTTAATTTCTCTACACAAGCCGCCTCCAATGTCATTTTAGAGAATTTGGCAGTACGTCCAACCGGCCTCACAACCGCAGACCACGTGTAACCACTCCAGCCCAGGACGTCCACATCTGGCTTCTTCACCTGAGGGATCCTCTGAAACCAGCAACCCTGACAGCTGATGAAACTGAGGAGTATTTCTGTCTGTAATAAAGCCCTTTTGTGGGGAAGAACTCATTCTGATTGGCTTGGCCTGGCTCCCCAGTGGCTGCGCACTTGCCCTCCCAGTCCCATCCATTGCTGCACCCCTGCTCTCCCAGTCCCCACCCATGGCTGCGCCCCTGCCCAGTCCTGTGAAATCCATAGATTGGTGCCTAATGAATTTAATTCAATTGACTGATTTCCTTATATGAAATGTAACTCTGAAAAATCTTTCATTGTTGCTTGCGGCGTTTACATTTTGGTTCAGTATAGTTAACGAACTCTGCATTCTATACGGGTATGCCAATGGCCTGCTGCGATGCCCACTATATAGCGCTTTTCAGATCTATTCATATATTTAGCTACGGCAGATAGCTAGATCGGTGATGAGATGACCATTCAGTATGTAAACTAGCGGGCTTGGCCACCAATTAAATGGCTGGTCTTACCTTATCCTTGATCAGCATTTTGACTGTCGCATAAAATACGCTTTAAATCGATGTAAAAAAGACCTAATCCTGTCAAATTGAGCAAACCAGATTGTTCAATCTTTTTGATTCAACTTTATTTCCTGTGTAAGTCACTATTCTGTCCGCCCATCGTGTTTTGTGAGACGCTTTACAGACTACTTTATGGGGAAAAGATGTGACTATTACCATTTTTACTTTTAAAACCCCTAAAAATTCAAGGATGTTTTCAGACCAGGAAATACCAAAAGTGATGATGTTGGTAGGTTTTTAGGTCTATAATTATCGCTCCTTGACCTCTCACGGGTGTTCAGAATTAAGATGATTAGGATCAATTGGTCCATAAATATTTCTAGTTTGTAGGCACTTCTAGATCATTCAGTCATGTCACTCCTTTGGCAATGTGCAATTGTTTTGGCTGTCGTAGCAGCAAGCGCTGCCAATGAAGGTACGTCTAATAATGAACGCATAATATGATTATTGTAGCGCTGATACCATGTTAACTTGAATAGGCTACTTATCTCATGCTGACCGCCTAACAGACTAGCCAAATTGTGGTGTTGGCTCTTGAGATGTGAATGATGACATTATCAAATTTATATTTTTAGATTTTAATGTGGATTGTGAGAAACACTCCATTAAAGTGACATGGAAGGTCAGTCCAGAGTTGGTTGAACATGCTGCCCGTCTTTTCCTTGGACACTGTGTTCCGTCCACATTTTCTGTTCTTCCCACGGGAGAAGGGATGGCGACATTCCACTACAACCTCAATGGCTGTGCCATCAAGAAACGGGTAATGTCTAACTCTTGACCCAATGTATGCCATTTTGGATCCTGCGACGACTAATGCTTCTCCTTCTATTCCCCAGGTGACTGGCAAAAAACACATCTATTCAACCAGCCTGACTTACAGACCTAACCGAAAGCCCAAACCTGCTGCTATTAGTCACCATATTAAGTGTGTTTACATAAGGTAACCATCTATGCCAGGGGTACTCAACTCTTACCCTAAGAGGTCTGGCGCCTGCTGTCTTTCGGTTCTACTTTATCATTAATTGCACACACCTGGTGTCCCAGGTCTAAATCAGTCCCTAATTAGAGGGGAATGATTATTATTTTTTAAATGCAGTGGAACTGAGTTTAGTTTTAGGGCTCTATTGGGTGTAGTGTACTCTAGCTATGGTGTTGGAATCAAATCTTCCTAAGCCTTTGCCACCTTCATTATTAAACTAAACATTCCCCCTTGTATGTAGACCTGAGGGATGGATTCCCCCATTCCTTATCCCTGCCTATGGTAGTGCTGAGGGTCATGGAGGATTGGTTTTCCACATGGCACTCCTCAATGGTGAGTGACTCATACAACATCAATTATTGTAAGAATATGTTCAGGCTACTTACCTGGTAAAGAAATTCCTAGCAGAGGACACTGCCCGACGCTAGTTGAAACCTGTGGCTGTACAGTACGTATGAGCATTGCGCCCCTTCCCCTCTGTTGCATGTAGAAGACCTTACTGGTCTGGCTAAGAGCAGCCTGTTTCCCCTGGGCTCTTTCATCCCCATCTGGGCAGCAGTGGATCAGAAGGACCATCAGCCCTTGCTGCTGCTCTTGGAGGAGTGTGTGGCGGCCACAACACCAGAACTGCAGTCTGCGAGCCTGGTGTACCCCATCATCACCAACAAGGGGTTTGTACCAGACCTGGCTATGGCCATGTAGGGTGCACGTTTTGGTTTTTGACTGCCTAGCGCTAAACGGCCTACTCAAATGTTGAAAAGTATTGAATACATTTTAAAGTTAGCTTATTTGCTGGATGGAAGTTCTGTTTGTCTGCTCATTTGCACAATGCATTTTCAGTTGCCTTGCAGATGGGAAGACTGGGAACTCCAGGTTCCTGCCTAGGTACCACCCGTCTGCTATTCTGCTTTACCTGCAGTCCTTCAAGTTTGCCTTAGGCGAGGAAGTGAGTGGACCACAAGTTCTCGGTATGACTGGGTTGGTTTTCATACTGTAGCTCTTGACTGTTCTCTTATTTCACCCCAGGTGTATATTCATTGTAAGCTTGTTGCATGGGACCCTGAGGTTTTTGATATAGAAAAGAAGGCCTGCCACTACATTAAAGAGACTGGAGAGTAAGTATTGGTCACATAACTACCATAATGACATTAGTGCCAATGCAACAGCAACTTTTTTTATTCATAGATGGGAGCTGCTGGATGACCCGTCTCAAAGTGACCTCTGCAAGTGCTGTGACTCGAGTTGCAAGCCTCGGTTGAAGAGGGGTGTGGATTCAGGTATTTTGAGGCACTTCATTTCAAGCCTGACTAAACTGTAGTTCCATATTCATTTGAGCTGATGGGTTCTGATGGGACTGCAGCTTGAAGTAACTTATATATATTTTTCTCAGAACCCCAGGGCCTGGTTCAAAACTCTGTTCTTGGACCGCTCACAATAGTGGAAAACTCTGAAACCCGGATCCCCAGTGAATTTGTAAAATATCCTACTGTAGAACAAGGTTGGTGATTTTGGCATTGAAGACTATAGTTTACACTTGGCTTTTAATTGTATCAGCTTTGATGCCAAATGAACTTGAACCTGTAACCTACTCATCTGTCATTGTGTTCTGTATTCAGTTGACTGGTTGGTGTAATGGTCTGGAACACTTTGCTTGTCAGGTGTGTGTGTGTGCTGGTTATTTTACTGTAACATCCCCCAACGGCAATGAGATGCATGTTACTAACACTTCTTCAACCTGTTCCAGGGATGGCTGTCTTTTCTGTCTCTACAGCCATCTAATTGTAGGTGGCCTGAAGGGTGCATCACTTTCCACTATCCCCAGTATGGATATGAAGTCCTTTGACTTGAGCATGTTTCAATAAAATGAGTACTTTACAATGGTGTTTGTTTCTAATGGTTGTCAAAATGCTATGATCCTGATGAGATGTACCCTAAATCCAGTAGTGCGGTGCCGGTATCTACACAAAATAGCCAAGATGTGACCATCTGGTTGTAAGAAGATGATCTCAATGAGAGTGCTCAGTGTTCTGGACTTCCCAGTGTCCTGATTACTCTTGAACTGTAACACTTTCTTATTTTGGCATAATTAGTTTGCATGAACACCTGCTGTGGCTATCATTAGCAATGGTAACGCTATTTGAAAGATTGTCATAAGTGAACCTGGTTATTGTTGGCTATACTTTTCAGCAGTAGCCCACCCCAAGATCAAATTGACAAGCCAAGTTTAGAGATTGTAGGTGGCTGATGGCCATGCTTAATGGCTGTGATAGGAGGAAACTGAGGCTGGATCAACAGCATTGTACATAGTTACTCCACAATACTAACCAAAATTACAGAGTGAAGAGAAGGAAATCTGTACAGAATATAATATTCCAAAACATGCATCCTGTTTGCAATAAGGTACTAACGTAAAACTGCACAAAATTAGGTCAGAAGTAACTTTGTCCTGAATACAAAGCATTACAGTATGTTTGAGGGAAATCAAACACAACGCATGACTGAGTACCACTCTTCATACTTTCCAAGCATGGTGGTGGCTGCATCATGTTATGGGTATGCGTGTCATCGGCAAGGACTGAATATTTTAAGATCAAAATAAATGGAATAGAGCTAAGCACAGGCAAAATCCTAAAGGAAAACCTGGTTCAGTCTGCTGTCCAACAGACACTTGGAGACAAACTCACCATTCAGCAGGACAATAACCTAAAACACAAGGCCAAATATACACTACTGTTGATCAATAACCAATTTGACAGAGCTTGAAGAATTCTGTAGAGAATAATGGGCAAATATTGCACAATCGAGGTGTGGAAAGCTCTGAGACTTACCCAGAAAGACTCACTGCTGTAATCTCTGCCAAAGGTACTGGTACAAAGTATTGACTCAGGGTATGTAATTGAGATTTCATTTTCAATAAATTTGCAAAGATTTCTATAAACATGTTTTTACTTTGTCATTATGGGGTATGTGTAGATGGGTGATTTAAAAAATATATATTTAAACATTTTATTGAGGCTGTAACACAAAATGTGGAATAAGTCAAAAGGTACAAATACTTTCTGAAGGCACTGTAAGACTAAAACTGTTGAGCTAGCTAGCAGCTTGGTAACTAAGGCTAAACTGTTGGCTTGCTAACGTAGAAAACACATTTTACCTAACTAATTTTAGCTTGCATCACATTTAGTATTTAATCAGTTAATTAGACTAACTGGAAACAGGACATTAATGCACAAAATGAAGAACTATATTCAACTTTGCTTATTTGCTGCTCGCTCCTGCAGAATTTTGTACTTCCTATTCCTCCCTCACTTTTTCCCCAAACGTGTTTATTTTGCCTATCAAGTGACATGTCTACCTGCCTGCTCTCCGTTTGGTATTCCCGCCTCTTCTTTTTCATTGGTTGCCTGATGCAACCAATCATAATCCTTTCCGCTCTGAGAACGATTGAGTAGGTGAAACTCCTATGAGTGTTATGCTCATATAATGTAGGGTACAGTATGTGTTGGCTTCATCCACTCTGCAAAGGTGTTTTTTTCCCAGCTTTTAAGAGGACAGCAATAGACCCTCAATTATGATATCAGTGTGCTGAAATGCATTGGGATTTATATTTTAATAACAGCCAAATGTATCATGTAGCGTCAGTGTCATAGGTCTACAGAACATGAACTTTAAACCTGTCGTAGAGTACAGAGAACATACATGGCTTGTGGCCCTGGGAGAATAAATGATTTTTTACCAAATGTTGCTTAAAATTTGAGACTTTGCTTTTTGTCGTTATCGATGCAAAAAAAACTATGTGGGGTAAAAATTGAGAGAAAAAAGGAAACTTTCAACAGTAATGGCAATGTTGTCATAGTTTCCCTGTTGCCACTTATGTAACTGTAATAATCTGTTTACACTTTATTCAAATGATATCATTTTCACGTATGCACTGGCCAAAGATGTTTAAATGAGAGATGTCACCTGGTGGCAACAAATGTTGGCAACAAATGGAACCACAGGAAAAACACCTCAGAAATAATATTCAATTGTCCACATGATAGAGCCATATAAGAGTTATAAGGTAACATGAGTAAATTACATCAGTTATCAGTTGACCCCGCCTTCACATGGAGTTATCTGGGGATGTACTGTTACTTGCTTTGAGGATACAGAGGTAGATTGACACATGGTGGCTATCCTGCGGCGTTCATGTTCATAGATTCTCTCCTGTACTTCACTCGCAGTCCATTTCTCAGCAGACTTGTATTGGAATACTGCTGCCAGTTTGGGGTCAGGGCAGTATGTTACAAACATCCTAACGACATCGGAGTCAATCTTCTTTCCTTGTCTCTTAAGGCCCTCGTCAGCGACATCTACGGCCTTGTTCAATCGAACCCAATACTCCATAACAGCCTCTCCGGGTACAGGTTTAGTATTGTAAAAATCAGCCAAGGGCATGCATGAATAGGCCAATTCGCAGAATTTCTGTTTCAGAATGTCAAATACAATCTCTGGCTTCTTTGTAGGATCAACGGTTGTCTCATTGCGTAAATGTATCTTTACCTTGTCTCTTGGTTTGCCAGACTCACCCACAAACAGGACCAAGCCTGACCTGCTGAGGAGTGACGGACTCCATCCTAGCTGGAGGGGTGCTCTCATCTTATCTACCAACATAGACAGGGCTCTAACTCCTCTAGCTCTACAATGAAATAGGGTGCAGGCCAGGCAGCAGGCTGTTAGCCAGCAAAACTAAACATGGCGGTGTTCGCCTTAGCAATCTCACTAGGATAAAGACCACCTCCATTCCTGTCATTATTGAAAGAGATCATGATACATCACATCTCAAAATAGGGCTACTTAATGTTAGATCCCTTACTTCAATGGCAATTATAGTCAATGAACTAATCACTGATCATAATCTTGATGTGATTGGCCTGACTGAAACATGGCTTAAGCCTGATGAATTTACTGTGTTAAATGAGGCCCCACCTCCTGGCTACACTAGTGACCATATCCCCCGTGCATCCCGCAAAGGCGGAGGTGTTGCTAACATTTACGATAGCAAATTTCAATTTACAAAAAAAATAAAATATATTTTGAGCTTCTAGTCATGAAATCTATGCAGCCTACTCAATCACTTTTTATAGCTACTGTTTACAGGCCTCCTGGGCCATATACAGCGTTCCTCATTGAGTTCCCTGAATTCCTATCGGACCTTGTAGTCATAGCAGATAATATTCTAATCTTTGGTGACTTTAATATTCACATGGAAAAGTCCACAGACCCACTCCAAAAGGCTTTCGGAGCCATCATCGACTCAGTCGGTTTTGTCCAACATGTCTCTGGACCTACTCACTGTCACAGTCATACTCTGGACCTAGTTTTGTCCCATGGAATAAATGTTGTGGATCTTAATGTTTTTCCTCATAATCCTGGACTATCGGACCACCATTTTATTACGTTTGCAATTGCAGCAAATAATCTGCTCAGACCCCAACCAAGGAACATCCAAAGTCGTGCTATAAATTCACAGACAACACAAAGATTCCTTGATGTCATTCCAGATTCCCTCTGTCTACCCAAGGATGCCAGAGGACAAAAATCAGTTAACCACCTAACTGAGGAACTCAATTTAACCTTAGATGCAATACCCTAGATGCAGTTGCACCCCTAAAAACTAAAAACATTTCTCATTAGAAACTAGCTCCCTGGTACACAGAAAATACCAGAGCTCTGAAGCAAGCTTCCAGAAAATTGGAACGGAAATGGCGCCACACCAAACTGGAAGTCTTCCGACTAGCTTGGAAAGACAGTACCGTGCAGTACCGAAGAGCCCTTACTGCTGCTCGATCATCCTATTTTTCTAACTTAATTGAGGAAAATAAGAACAATCCGAAATTCCTTTTTGATACTGTCGCAAAGCTAACTAAAAAGCAGCATTCCCCAAGAGAGGATGGCTTTCACTTTAGCAGTGATAAATTCATGAACTTCTTTGAGGAAAAGATTAAGATTATTAGAAAGCAAATGACGGACTCCTCTTTAAATCTGCGTATTCCTTCAAAGCTCAGTTGTCCTGAGTCTGCGCAACTCTGCCAGGACTTAGGATCAAGAGAGACGCTCAAGTGTTTTAGTACTATACCTCTTGACACAATGATGAAAATAATCATGGCCTCTAAACCTTCAAGCTGCATACTGGACCCTATTCCAACTAAACTACTGAAAGAGCTGCTTCCTGTGCTTGGCCCTCCTATGTTGAACATAATAAACGGCTCTCTATCCACCGGATGTGTACCAAACTCACTAAAAGTGGCAGTAATAAAGCCTCTCTTGAAAAAGCCAAACCTTGACCCAGAAAATATAAAAAACTATCGGCCTATATCGAATCTTCCATTCCTCAAAAAAAAAATTGAAAAGGCTGTTGCACAGCAACTCACTGCCTTCCTGAAGACAAACAATGTATACGAAATTCTTCAGTCTGGTTTTAGACCCCATCATAGCACTGAGACTGCACTTGTGAAGGTGGTAAATGACATTTTAATGGCATCGGACCGAGGCTCTGCATCAGTCCTCCTGCTCCTAGACCTTAGTGCTGCTTTTGATACCATCGATCACCACATTCTTTTGGAGAGATTGGTCTACACTGACCAGTTCTGGCCTGGTTTAGATCTTATCTGTCGGAAAGATATCAGTTTGTCTCTGTGAATGGTTTGTCCTCTGACAAATCAACTGTAAATTTCGGTGTTCCTCAAGGTTCCGTTTCTCTTTTGAAGAACATATCAAGACCATTTCAAGGACAGCTTTTTTCCATCTACGTAACATTGCAAAAATCAGAAACTTTCTGTCCAAAAATGATGCAGAAAAGTTAATCCATGCTTTTGTCACTTCTGGGTTAGACTACTGAAATGCTCTACTTTCCGGCTACCCGGATAAAGCACTACATAAACTTCAGTTAGTGCTAAATACGGCTGCTAGAATCCTGACTAGAACCCAAAAATTTGATCATATTACTCCAGTGCTAGCCTCCCTACACTGGCTTCCTGTCAAAGCAAGGGCTGATTTCAAGGTTTTACTGCTAACCTACAAAGCATTACATGGGCTTGATCCTACCTATCTCTCTGATTTGGTCCTGTCGTACATACCTACACGTACGCTACGGTCACAAGACGCAGGCCTCCTAATTGTCCCTAGAATTTCTAAGCAAACAGCTGGAGGCAGGGCTTTCTCCTATAGAGCTCTATTTTTATGGAACGGTCTGCCTACCCATGTGAGAGACGTAGACTCGGTCTCAACCTTTAAGTCTTTACTGAAGACTCATCTCTTCAGTGGGTCATATGATTGAGTGTAGTCTGGCCCAGGAGTGGGAAGGTGAACGGAAAGGCTCTGGAGCAACGAACCGCCCTTGCTGTCTCTGCCTGGCCGGTTCCCCTCTTTCCACTGGGATTCTCTGCCTCTAACCCTATTACAGGGGCTGAGTCACTGGCTTACTGGGGCTCTCTCATGCCGTCCCTGGAAGGGGTGCGTCACCTGAGTGGGTTGATTCACTGATGTGGTCATCCTGTCTGGGTTGGCGCCCCCCCCTTGGGTTGTGTCATGGCGGAGATCTTTGTGGGCTATACTCAGCCTTGTCTCTCAGGATGGTAGGTTGGTGGTTGAAGATATCCCTCTAGTGGTGTGGGGGCTGTGCTTTGGCAAAGTGGGTGGGGTTATATCCTTCCTGTTTGGCCCTGTCCGAGGGTGTCCTCGGATGGGGCCACAGTGTTTCCTGACCCCTCCTGTCTCAGCCTCCAGTATTTATGCTGCAGTAGTTTATGTGTCGGGGGGCTAGGGTCAGATGGATATATCTGGAGTACTTATCCTGTCCTATTCGGTGTCCTGTGTGAATTTAAGTGTGCTTTCTCTAATTCTCTCTTTCTTTCACTCTCTCGGAGGACCTGAGCCCTAGGACCATGCCCCAGGACTACAGTGCCTTGCGAAAGTTTTCGGCCCCCTTGAACTTTGCGACCTTTTGCCACATTTAAGGCTTCAAACATAAAGATATAAAACTGTATTTTTTTGTGAAGAATCAACAACAAGTGGGACACAATCATGAAGTGGAACAACATTTATTGGATATTTCAAACTTTTTTAACAAATCAAAAACTGAAAAATTGGGCGTGCAAAATTATTCAGCCCCTTTACTTTCAGTGCAGCAAACTCTCTCCAGAAGTTCAGTGAGGATCTCTGAATGATCCAATGTTGACCTAAATGACTAATGATGATAAATACAATCCACCTGTGTGTAATCAAGTCTCCGTATAAATGCACCTGCACTGTGATAGTCTTAGAGGTCCGTTAAAAGCGCAGAGAGCATCATGAAGAACAAGGAATAAACCAGGCAGGTCCGAGATACTGTTGTGAAGAAGTTTAAAGCCGGATTTGGATACAAAAAGATTTCCCAAGCTTTAAACATCCCAAGGAGCACTGTGCAAGCCATAATATTGAAATGGAAGGAGTATCAGACCACTGCAAATCTACCAAGACCTGGCCGTCCCTCTAAACTTTCAGCTCATACAAGGAGAAGACTGATCAGAGATGCAGCCAAGAGGCCCATGATCACTCTGGATGAACTGCAGAGATCTACAGCTGAGGTGGGAGACTCTGTCCATAGGACAACAATCAGTCGTATATTGCACAAATCTGGCCTTTATGTAAGAGTGGCAAGAAGAAAGCCATTTCTTAAAGATATCCATAAAAAGTGTTGTTTAAATTTTGCCACAAGCCATCCTGGGAGACACACCAAACATGTGGAAGAAGGTGCTCTGGTCAGATGAAACCAAAATTTAACTTTTTGGCAACAATGCAAAACGTTATGTTTGGCGTAAAAGCAACACAGCTCATCACCCTGAACACACCATCCCCACTGTCAAACATGGTGGTGGCAGCATCATGGTTTGGGCCTGCTTTTCTTCAGCAGGGACAGGGAAGATGGTTAAAATTGATGGGAAGATGGATGGAGCCAAATACAGGACCATTCTGGAAGAAACCCTTATGGAGTCTGCAAAAGACCTGATACTGGGACGGAGATAAGTCTTCCAACAAGACAATGATCCAAAACATAAAGCAAAATCTACAATGGAATGGTTCAAAAATAAACATATCCAGGTGTTCGAATGGATAAGTCAAAGTCCAGACCTGAATCCAATCGAGAATCTGTGGAAAGAACTGAAAACTGCTGTTCACAAATGCTCTCCATCCAACCTCACTGAGCTCGAGCTGTTTTGAAAGGAGGAATGGGAAAAAATGTCAGTCTCTCGATGTGCAAAACTGATAGAGACATACCCCAAGCAACTTACAGCTGTAATCGCAGCAAAAGGTGGCGCTACAAAGTATTAACTTAAGGGGGCTGAATAATTTTGCACGCCCAATTTTTCAGTTTTTGATTTGTTAAAAAAGTTTGAAATATCCCAAAAATGTCGTTCCACTTCATGATTGTGTCCCACTTGTTGTTGATTCTTCACAAAAAAAATACAGTTTTATATCTTTATGTTTGAAGCCTGAAATGTGGCAAAAGGTCGCAAAGTTCAAGGGGGCCGAATACATTCGCAAGGCACTGTACCTGACATGATGACTCCTTGCTGTCCCCAGTCCACCTGGCCGTGCTGCTGCTCCAGTTTCAACTGTTCTGCCTTATTATTATTCGACCATGCTGGTCATTTATGAACATTTTAACATCTTGGCCATGTTCTGTTATAATCTCCACCCGGCACAGCCAGAAGAGGACTGGCCACCCCACACAGCCTGGTTCCTCTCTAGGTTTTGGCCTTTCTAGGGAGTTTTTCCTAGCCACCGTGCTTCTACACCTGCATTGCTTGCTGTTTGGGGTTTTAGGCTGGGTTTCTGTACAGCACTTTGAGATATCAGCTGATGTACGGAGGGCGATATAAATACATTTGATTTTATTTGAATGATGATCACTTATCTTTTCTGTACTTACTGGTGGCTCAAGTACTGGACCTGCCACTCTGTAGTTCTTCCCTAATGAAGCTCCCTATTTCCTGGGCTAGCTGAGTGACCAGCTAGACCATCTACAAGGGCATTTGGATTAACACCAAATTAAGGACTTTCATCCAATTTTTTTGTGGAGCAAAGCATGGGGGAACCTCCTGCACCTACACACTTTACAGGGGTTTGATCAGAGTATGAGAAAAACCTCCCCCTCCCAGCAGTGAATTTGGGTTCATCACCATTATAAGATGCCATGCCACTAAACCACTAATGTTACGTTAAAATGTCTGTTGGTGAACACACTTCTATGTTGGTTAACTATAAACAGCGCTCTCAATACATCGTTGTAAGAAAAAAAATAAACAGGAAAAAAGACTGTAGTTCCGATTTTTGCCACAAGGCGGCAAGAGTACCTCAATGATATAATTAGTCTCTAGAACAGCAGCGCCGCGGTGATTGAGCTGACGTCGTTCAACGATGAATCCGGGTCTAGAAGGCACCAATGTAACCGGTGCTATATTGCACCGCTGTAACTCCGCGTTGTGTGTGGTTGATTGAGACTATAGACGTGGACTTTGGAGATCAGGTAGTTTTAATTAAGCAGAACTCACTCTCTGCATCTTGCATCTGCATCCAAAAGGAAATAAAACATTTGTAGAGCACATATGTTCTGAGAATCGTCGCCTCTTTCTCTCAGTGCATCAAAATGATTTTTGAATACAAAAATTAATACAGTCTCTCCTTATTATACATAACATATTTTACATAGATAAAACCACATACCTGCATCCAAAAGGAAATAAAACATTTGTAGAGAACATATGTTCTGAGATTCGTCGCCTCTTTCTACAACAGATGCACAATAGGAGGGACTGGGATTATCCGAGGAGCTAGCCATCGTTCACACATACAATAGCATACAAAATGCAATTGCCATGCTGACTGTAGGAAAGTCCACCAAAGTTTTTGCCAGAGAATTGACTGTTAAGACCACGTGTAACCACTCCAGCCCAGGACATCCACATCTGGCTTCTTCACCTGAGGGATCCTCTGAAACCAGCAACCCTGACAGCTGATGAAACTGAGGAGTATTTCTGTCTGTAATAAAGCCCTTTTGTGGGGAAGAACTCATTTTGATTGGCTTGACTTCCTTATATGAAATGTAACTCAGAAAAATCTTTCATTGTTGCTTGCGGCGTTAACATTTTGGTTCAGTATAGTTAACGTTAGCGAACTCTGCATTCTATACGGGTATGCCAATGGCCTGCTGCGATGCCCACTATATAGAGCTTTTCAGATCTATTCATATATTTAGCTACGGCAGATAGCTAGATCGGTGATGAGATGACCATTCAGTATGTAAACTAGCGGGCTTGGCCACCAATTAAATGGCTGGTCTTACCTTATCCTTGATCAGCATTTTGACTGTCGCATAAAATACGCTTTAAATCGATGTAAAAAAAAGACCTAATCCACACTTAGTGTGGTACTGTGAAATTGAGCAAACCAGATTGTTCAATCTTTTTGATTCAACTTTATTTCCTGTGTAAGTCACTATTCTGTCCGTCCATCGTGTTTTGTGAGACGCTTTACAGACTACTTTATGGGGAAAAGATGTGACTATTACCATTTTTACTTTTAAAACCCCTAAAAATTCAAGGATGTTTTCAGACCAGGAAATACCAAAAGTGATGATGTTGGTAGGTTTTTAGGTCTATAATTATCGCTCCTTGACCTCTCACGGGTGTTCAGAATTAAGATGATTAGGATCAATTGGTCCATAAATATTTCTAGTTTGTAGGCACTTCTAGATCATTCAGTCATGTCACTCCTTTGGCAATGTGCAATTGTTTTGGCTGTCGTAGCAACAAGCGCTGCCAATGAAGGTACGTCTAATAATGAACGCATAATATGATTATTGTAGCGCTGATACCATGTTAACTTGAATAGGCTACTTATCTCATGCTGACCGCCTAACAGACTAGCCAAATTGTGGTGTTGGCTCTTGAGATGTGAATGATGACATTATCAAATTTATATTTTTAGATTTTAATGTGGATTGTGAGAAACACTCCATTAAAGTGACATGGAAGGTCAGTCCAGAGTTGGTTGAACATGCTGCCCGTCTTTTCCTTGGACACTGTGTTCCGTCCACATTTTCTGTTCTTCCCACGGGAGAAGGGATGGCGACATTCCACTACAACCTCAATGGCTGTGCCATCAAGAAACGGGTAATGTCTAACTCTTGACCCAATGTATGCCATTTTGGATCCTGCGACGACTAATGCTTCTCCTTCTATTCCCCAGGTGACTGGCAAAAAACACATCTATTCAACCAGCCTGACTTACAGACCTAACCGAAAGCCCAAACCTGCTGCTATTAGTCACCATATTAAGTGTGTTTACATAAGGTAACCATCTATGCCAGGGGTACTCAACTCTTACCCTAAGAGGTCTGGCGCCTGCTGTCTTTCGGTTCTACTTTATCATTAATTGCACACACCTGGTGTCCCAGGTCTAAATCAGTCCCTAATTAGAGGGGAATGATTATTATTTTTTAAATGCAGTGGAACTGAGTTTAGTTTTAGGGCTCTATTGGGTGTAGTGTACTCTAGCTATGGTGTTGGAATCAAATCTTCCTAAGCCTTTGCCACCTTCATTATTAAACTAAACATTCCCCCTTGTATGTAGACCTGAGGGATGGATTCCCCCATTCCTTATCCCTGCCTATGGTAGTGCTGAGGGTCATGGAGGATTGGTTTTCCACATGGCACTCCTCAATGGTGAGTGACTCATACAACATCAATTATTGTAAGAATATGTTCAGGCTACTTACCTGGTAAAGAAATTCCTAGCAGAGGACACTGCCCGACGCTAGTTGAAACCTGTGGCTGTACAGTACGTATGAGCATTGCGCCCCTTCCCCTCTGTTGCATGTAGAAGACCTTACTGGTCTGGCTAAGAGCAGCCTGTTTCCCCTGGGCTCTTTCATCCCCATCTGGGCAGCAGTGGATCAGAAGGACCATCAGCCCTTGCTGCTGCTCTTGGAGGAGTGTGTGGCGGCCACAACACCAGAACTGCAGTCTGCGAGCCTGGTGTACCCCATCATCACCAACAAGGGGTTTGTACCAGACCTGGCTATGGCCATGTAGGGTGCACGTTTTGGTTTTTGACTGCCTAGCGCTAAACGGCCTACTCAAATGTTGAAAAGTATTGAATACATTTTAAAGTTAGCTTATTTGCTGGATGGAAGTTCTGTTTGTCTGCTCATTTGCACAATGCATTTTCAGTTGCCTTGCAGATGGGAAGACTGGGAACTCCAGGTTCCTGCCTAGGTACCACCCGTCTGCTATTCTGCTTTACCTGCAGTCCTTCAAGTTTGCCTTAGGCGAGGAAGTGAGTGGACCACAAGTTCTCGGTATGACTGGGTTGGTTTTCATACTGTAGCTCTTGACTGTTCTCTTATTTCACCCCAGGTGTATATTCATTGTAAGCTTGTTGCATGGGACCCTGAGGTTTTTGATATAGAAAAGAAGGCCTGCCACTACATTAAAGAGACTGGAGAGTAAGTATTGGTCACATAACTACCATAATGACATTAGTGCCAATGCAACAGCAACTTTTTTTATTCATAGATGGGAGCTGCTGGACGACCCGTCTCAAAGTGACCTCTGCAAGTGCTGTGACTCGAGTTGCAAGCCTCGGTTGAAGAGGGGTGTGGATTCAGGTATTTTGAGGCACTTCATTTCAAGCCTGACTAAACTGTAGTTCCATATTCATTTGAGCTGATGGGTTCTGATGGGACTGCAGCTTGAAGTAACTTATATATATTTTTCTCAGAACCCCAGGGCCTGGTTCAAAACTCTGTTCTTGGACCGCTCACAATAGTGGAAAACTCTGAAACCCGGATCCCCAGTGAATTTGTAAAATATCCTACTGTAGAACAAGGTTGGTGATTTTGGCATTGAAGACTATAGTTTACACTTGGCTTTTAATTGTATCAGCTTTGATGCCAAATGAACTTGAACCTGTAACCTACTCATCTGTCATTGTGTTCTGTATTCAGTTGACTGGTTGGTGTAATGGTCTGGAACACTTTGCTTGTCAGGTGTGTGTGTGTGCTGGTTATTTTACTGTAACATCCCCCAACGGCAATGAGATGCATGTTACTAACACTTCTTCAACCTGTTCCAGGGATGGCTGTCTTTTCTGTCTCTACAGCCATCTAATTGTAGGTGGCCTGAAGGGTGCATCACTTTCCACTATCCCCAGTATGGATATGAAGTCCTTTGACTTGAGCATGTTTCAATAAAATGAGTACTTTACAATGGTGTTTGTTTCTAATGGTTGTCAAAATGCTATGATCCTGATGAGATGTACCCTAAATCCAGTAGTGCGGTGCCGGTATCTACACAAAATAGCCAAGATGTGACCATCTGGTTGTAAGAAGATGATCTCAATGAGAGTGCTCAGTGTTCTGGACTTCCCAGTGTCCTGATTACTCTTGAACTGTAACACTTTCTTATTTTGGCATAATTAGTTTGCATGAACACCTGCTGTGGCTATCATTAGCAATGGTAACGCTATTTGAAAGATTGTCATAAGTGAACCTGGTTATTGTTGGCTATACTTTTCAGCAGTAGCCCACCCCAAGATCAAATTGACAAGCCAAGTTTAGAGATTGTAGGTGGCTGATGGCCATGCTTAATGGCTGTGATAGGAGGAAACTGAGGCTGGATCAACAGCATTGTACATAGTTACTCCACAATACTAACCAAAATTACAGAGTGAAGAGAAGGAAATCTGTACAGAATATAATATTCCAAAACATGCATCCTGTTTGCAATAAGGTACTAAAGTAAAACTGCACAAAATTAGGTCAGAAGTAACTTTGTCCTGAATACAAAGCATTACAGTATGTTTGAGGGAAATCAAACACAACGCATGACTGAGTACCACTCTTCATACTTTCCAAGCATGGTGGTGGCTGCATCATGTTATGGGTATGCGTGTCATCGGCAAGGACTGAATATTTTAAGATCAAAATAAATGGAATAGAGCTAAGCACAGGCAAAATCCTAAAGGAAAACCTGGTTCAGTCTGCTGTCCAACAGACACTTGGAGACAAACTCACCATTCAGCAGGACAATAACCTAAAACACAAGGCCAAATATACACTACTGTTGATCAATAACCAATTTGACAGAGCTTGAAGAATTCTGTAGAGAATAATGGGCAAATATTGCACAATCGAGGTGTGGAAAGCTCTGAGACTTACCCAGAAAGACTCACTGCTGTAATCTCTGCCAAAGGTACTGGTACAAAGTATTGACTCAGGGTATGTAATTGAGATTTCATTTTCAATAAATTTGCAAAGATTTCTATAAACATGTTTTTACTTTGTCATTATGGGGTATGTGTAGATGGGTGATTTAAAAAATATATATTTAAACATTTTATTGAGGCTGTAACACAAAATGTGGAATAAGTCAAAAGGTACAAATACTTTCTGAAGGCACTGTAAGACTAAAACTGTTGAGCTAGCTAGCAGCTTGGTAACTAAGGCTAAACTGTTGGCTTGCTAACGTAGAAAACACATTTTACCTAACTAATTTTAGCTTGCATCACATTTAGTATTTAATCAGTTAATTAGACTAACTGGAAACAGGACATTAATGCACAAAATGAAGAACTATATTCAACTTTGCTTATTTGCTGCTCGCTCCTGCAGAATTTTGTACTTCCTATTCCTCCCTCCCTTTTTCCCCAAACGTGTTTATTTTGCCTATCAAGTGACATGTCTACCTGCCTGCTCTCCGTTTGGTATTCCCGCCTCTTCTTTTTCATTGGTTGCCTGATGCAACCAATCATAATCCTTTCCGCTCTGAGAACGATTGAGTAGGTGAAACTCCTATGAGTGTTATGCTCATATAATGTAGGGTACAGTATGTGTTGGCTTCATCCACTCTGCAAAGGTGTTTTTTTCCCAGCTTTTAAGAGGACAGCAATAGACCCTCAATTATGATATCAGTGTGCTGAAATGCATTGGGATTTATATTTTAATAACAGCCAAATGTATCATGTAGCGTCAGTGTCATAGGTCTACAGAACATGAACTTTAAACCTGTCGTAGAGTACAGAGAACATACATGGCTTGTGGCCCTGGGAGAATAAATAATTTTTTACCAAATGTTGCTTAAAATTTGAGACTTTGCTTTTTGTCGTTATCGATGCAAAAAAAACTATGTGGGGTAAAAATAGAGAGAAAAAAGGAAACTTTCAACAGTAATGGCAATGTTGTCATAGTTTCCCTGTTGCCACTTATGTAACTGTAATAATCTGTTTACACTTTATTCAAATGATATCATTTTCACGTATGCACTGGCCAAAGATGTTTAAATGAGAGATGTCACCTGGTGGCAACAAATGTTGGCAACAAATGGAACCACAGGAAAAACACCTCAGAAATAATATTCAATTGTCCACATGATAGAGCCATATAAGAGTTATAAGGTAACATGAGTAAATTACATCAGTTATCAGTTGACCCCGCCTTCACATGGAGTTATCTGGGGATGTACTGTTACTTGCTTTGAGGATACAGAGGTAGATTGACACATGGTGGCTTTCCTGCGGCGTTCATGTTCATAGATTCTCTCCTGTACTTCACTCGCAGTCCATTTCTCAGCAGACTTGTATTGGAATACTGCTGCCAGTTTGGGGTCAGGGCAGTATGTTACAAACATCCTAACGACATCGGAGTCAATCTTCTTTCCTTGTCTCTTAAGGCCCTCGTCAGCGACATCTACGGCCTTGTTCAATCGAACCCAATACTCCATAACAGCCTCTCCGGGTACAGGTTTAGTATTGTAAAAATCAGCCAAGGGCATGCATGAATAGGCCAATTCGCTGAATTTCTGTTTCAGAATGTCAATACAATCTCTGGCTTCTTTGTAGGATCAACGGTTGTCTCATTGCGTAAATGTATCTTTACCATGTCTCTTGGTTTGCCAGATAATCGACTAATTATCTCATCTGATTGTTCCCCAATCGGACATCCCTTCCTCCTCAAGTATATTCTCATCAACTCCTCCCATTCATGAATGGAGCATTTGTCTGTAACATCTCCTCTATATGTAGGAGGTTCCTTTATGTCTGATTGCATGATGAACTTAATTTGACTGAGATCTACATATCCTACCCACTCTGAATTTCCAGTCACAACTTGCAGACTTGTTTACGAGTTGCTGTGCGTTTTGTTGCCAACCTATTTGGCTACCTGACAACTTTACGGTTTTTACTTTTTAATTACTGTTTATATTTTCATTTTTTTCCCTCAACTTTTACGCTCCGGACGCTTTATCTGGACACGGTTCGTCGGGACCTCCAACAGCCGAAGCTAAGTAGTAACATTAACATGATGCCTTCTAATTGCAGTCGCTGTACTCATAATATACAGGAGAACGATCGCCTTACGGCGAGGATAGCTGTGCTACAAGCCCAGCTTCAGACGCAATCGTTAGGCAAGGGTAATTTCAGTGTAGGAAAGGATGAAACAGCGTCTGTGCCACCAGTAAGTACAGATAGTAGTATAAATCCCCTGGCACAGTCCCCGCAGCCGGACAACTTTCTCACGGTTTCTGGAAGGAAATGCTGTAGGAATGCTCAACCGGTGTCGCTCATTCAGCCGACAGAAACTTTCAACCGGTTTTCCCCATTAAGCAGCGAGTCGGAGTCAGAGGCCGAGTCTTCTCTGGTCTCTACTCCTCCCGTTACGGGGTCTGAGACGCCGAAGCTTCCCACCATTAGCTCTGACAAATTGAAAACTCTAGTTATTGGCAACTCCATTACCCGCAGTATTAGACTTAAAACGAATCATCCAGCGATCATACACTGTTTACCAGGGGGCAGGGCTACCGACGTTAAGGCTAATCTGAAGATGGTGCTGGCTAAAGCTAAAACTGGCAAGTGTAGAGAGTATAGAGATATTGTTACCCACGTCGGCACCAACGATGTTAGGATAAAACAGTCAGAGATCACCAAGCGCAACATAGCTTCTGCGTGTAAATCAGCTAGAAAGATGTGTCGGCATCGAGTAATTGTCTCTGGCCCCCTCCCAGTTAGGGGGAGTGATGAGCTCTACAGCAGAGTCTCACAACTCAATCACTGGTTGAAAACTGTTTTCTGCCCCTCCCAAAAGATAGAATTTGTAGATAATTGGCCCTCTTTCTGGGACTCACCCACAAACGGACCAAGCCTGACCTGCTGAGGAGTGACGGACTCCATCCTAGCTGGAGGGGTTGCTCTCATCTTATCTACCAACATAGACAGGGCTCTAACTCCTCTAGCTCTACAATGAAATAGGGTGCAGGCCAGGCAGCAGGCTGTTAGCCAGCCTGCCAGCATAGTGGAGTCTGCCACTAGGCAAAGTCAGTGTAGTCAGCTCAGCTATCACCATTGAGACCTTGTCTGTGCCTCGACCTAGGTTGGGCAAAACTAAACATGGCGGTTGTTCGCCTTAGCAATCTCACTAGGATAAGACCACCTCCATTCCTGTCATTATTGAAAGAGATCATGATACATCACATCTCAAAATAGGGCTACTTAATGTTAGATCCCTTACTTCAAAGGCAATTATAGTCAATGAACTAATCACTGATCATAATCTTGATGTGATTGGCCTGACTGAAACATGGCTTAAGCCTGATGAATTTACTGTGTTAAATGAGGCCCCACCTCCTGGCTACACTAGTGACCATATCCCCCGTGCATCCCGCAAAGGCGGAGGTGTTGCTAACATTTACGATAGCAAATTTCAATTTACAAAAAAAAAAAAAAAGTATTTTGAGCTTCTAGTCATGAAATCTATGCAGCCTACTCAATCACTTTTTATAGCTACTGTTTACAGGCCTCCTGGGCCATATACAGCGTTCCTCATTGAGTTCCCTGAATTCCTATCGGACCTTGTAGTCATAGCAGATAATATTCTAATCTTTGGTGACTTTAATATTCACATGGAAAAGTCCACAGACCCACTCCAAAAGGCTTTCGGAGCCATCATCGACTCAGTCGGTTTTGTCCAACATGTCTCTGGACCTACTCCTCACTGTCACAGTCATACTCTGGACCTAGTTTTGTCCCATGGAATAAATGTTGTGGATCTTAATGTTTTTTCCC